>NW_022651073.1:0-33863 GCF_004027225.2 Strigops habroptila
CTGGACCTGCAGACCCCCTTTAGGCACCCCATGACCCCCCCAAACCCTCCATGGGACGCCCTAGACCTTCCATAGCCCCCATAATCTCCCACGACCCCCATGACACCCCATAGCCTCCCTTAACCCCCCTAGACTCCCCATAGCCCCCCACGACCCCCATAGCCCCCCATAGCCCCCCACAGCCCTCCACAGCCCCTCATACCCCCCCATAGCCCCCCATGACCCCCCATAGCCCCCCATAGCCCCCCGTGTCCCCCCCCAGGTACTGGGTCCGCGCGTTCCCCGCGGAGCTGGCCGGGGACGCGGCCGCGCTCGGCCGCTTGGGGGCGCTGCGGGACGCGCTGCGCGGGGACGGGCCCGACCCCGGCATCGACCTGGAGGCGGTGTAGGGATGGGAATGGGGGGCACGGGGGGCGTGGGGGGGTATGGGGGGGCTGGGGGGCATGGGGGAGGTGGGGGATATGGGGGGATATGGGGGATGGGGGGATGAGGGGATATGGGGGGATATGGGGGACATGGGGGGATATGAGGGATGGGGGGATGAGGGGATATGGGGGGATATGGGGGACATGGGGGGATATGAGGGATGGGGGGATGAGGGGATGTGGGGGGATATGGGGAATATGGGGAGATATGGGGAGAGATGGGGGAGATGGGGGTGATGGAGGATATGGGGGGATATGGGGGATGTGGGGTATGGGGGGTATGGAGAGAGATGGGGGATATGGGGGAGATGGGGGGATCTGGGGGGATATGGGCGACATGGGGGGATACGGGGAGATATGGGGGATATGGGGAGAGATGGGGGGAGATGGGGGTAGATGGGGGGAGATGGGGGATATTGGGAACATGGGGGGATATGGGGGTTATGGGGGATATGGGGCACACGGGGGCACACCCAGATCCGCGTGTCTTTGTGCACTCACGGGGGGGCTGTTGCACGAAGCTGGTGCCGTGGGGGGGGTGGGGGGGGTCTGTACATGTTCACACGCGTGTGCAAGGCCCCTGAGCGTGCCCCGTGCGCAGGGAGGCGCTGGGGGCCCGGGATGGTGACAGCGACGATGATGATGGTGACACCGGCGATGGTGACACCGGTGACACCGGTGACGAGCGCCCCCTGGCGGCGCGGCACAAGCGCTCGCTGCTGCTGGAGCAGCTGCCCCCCCCCGCGCTGGCCGCGCTGCTCACCAGGATGGAGCAACGCACGATCGCCCGCGTCCGCGTGAGCGCACACGAGCGTGCACACCCCCCAGTGCACCCCCCGTGCACCCCCCCGGGCACACCCCCCCCGTGCCTTTCTCCATTGCACCCCCCCGTGCAAGGCCCAACACGGGTCCCTCCTCCCTTGCACACCTATGGGGTGGATTCCTCTCCCTTGCACACCCTTGTGCAAGACCCACGTGTGTGTCCCCCATTGCACACCCCAGGCTGGGTCCCCTCTGCACCCCCCGTGCTTGGCCTGGGCCCGTTTCGCGCTGTGTATCACACTCGTGTGCCCGGGGGGGGGGGGGGGGGGTTGGTCCGTCCGTGTCTCACGCGCTCACGCGCTCGCGCAGGTGCGGGATTACCGCAGCTTCGCGCGGCGGGGGGGCGCCGGGGGCAGTCCCGCGCTCCGCCGCGTGGTGGCGCTCAGCAACGCCGAGTCCCGCTGGGCGCAGCTGCTCGTGCTCGGCCCCACCGCGGCCCCTCAGCGCGCGCGCGCCATCGCCCGCCTGCTCCAGCTCGGCCAGGTGACCCATAGACCTGCCCCATAGACCTGCCCCATAGACCTGCCCCATAGAGAGACCTGCCCCATAGACCTGACCCATAGAGAGACCTGCCCCATAGACCTGCCCCATAGACCTGCCCCATAGAGAGACCTGCCCCATAGACCTGACCCATAGAGAGACCTGCCCCATAGACCTGCCCCATAGACTTGCCCCATAGAGAGACCTGCCCCATAGACCTGCCCCATAGACCTGCCCCATAGAGAGACCTGCCCCATAGACCTGCCCCATAGACCTGCCCCATAGAGAGACCTGCCCCATAGACCTGCCCCATAGACTTGCCCCATAAAGAGACCTGCCCCACAGACCTGCCCCATAGACAGACCTGCCCCATAGACCTGCCCCATAGACCTGCCCCATAGAGAGACCTGCCCCATAGACCTGCCCTATGGAGAGACCTGCCCCATAGAGACACCTGCCCCATAAACCTGGCCCACACAGAGACCTGCCCCATAGGCCTGACTCATAGAGATACCTGCCCCATAGAGAGACCTGCCCCACAGACCTGCTCCATAGAGAGACCTGCCCCATAGAGAGACAGACCTGACCCATAGAGAGACACAGCGCTGCCCCATACCCCTGCCCCACAGCAAGCCCCATAGCCCTGCCCCATAACTGGCTCCATAGCCCTCCAGCCCTGCCCCACTGCAGTATCCCTGCCCCGAAGCACTACCCTAGCCCACAGCCCTGCCCCGGAGCGGTGCTCGTCCTGCCCCATAGCCCTGCCCCATAGTCCTGCCCCATAGCGGTGACCCCCCCCCTGCCCCCCCAGAGCCTGCTGGAGCTGCGGAACTTCAACTCGCTGCTGGCCGTGGTGGGGGGGCTGGGCCACGG
This sequence comes from Strigops habroptila, assembly GCF_004027225.2. NCBI lineage: Eukaryota > Metazoa > Chordata > Aves > Psittaciformes > Psittacidae > Strigops > Strigops habroptila. Next base: position 2,601 of record NW_022651073.1, read on the forward strand.
CTCCATCACCCGCCTGCGCCAGACCCTGGCGCTGCTGCCCCCCCCCGTCACACAGGTGGGGCCGGGGGGGCACATGGGGGGGACATGGGGGGTCCCGGGGGGCCTGTGTGGGGCCTGGGGCGCTCTGGGAGGATCCTGGGGGGTCCTGAGGGGTTCCGGGGGGCCCTTGGGGTGGTTCTGGGGGCACATGGGGATACTGGGGGGGGTCCTGGTGGGGGCGCTGGGGGGAAACCGTCACCCCCAAGCCCTGCCCGGCTCTAAACTGCCCCCCCGTGTCCCCCGTCCTTGTGTTCCCCCCGTCCCCCCACACCCCCTGTACCCCCATATCCCCCATAACCGCCTATACCCCCCTGTACCCCGATATCTCCCCATATCCCACTATACCCCATTACCCATATCCCCCATACACCCCACGTACCCCCTTACCCCCATATCCCCTTATAATCCCCATGCCCCCATATCCCACATAACCCTCTATACCCCCCTGTACCCCCATATCGCCCCATATCCTCCCACACCCCCCATACCCCCCGTACCCCCACGCCCCCCCATACCCTCTGTACCCCCTATCCCACTACACCCCGTATAACCCCTGTACCCCCTATGTCCCCCCTATATCCCCCATACCCCCTGACCCCATATCTCCCCATATCCTCCCATACCTCCCTGTACCCCCGACGTCCCCCCATGCCTCCATATCCCCCCCATGCCCCCATATCCCCCTGTACCCCCATACCCCCTATAACCTCCCACGAACCAATGTTGCCCCATAATCCACTATGCCCCCCCACCCTTATTACCCTTACGTCCCCTCTATACCCCCCATACCCCCTGACCCCATATCCCCCCATATCCTCCCATACTCCCCATACCCTCCAACCCCCCCTGTACCCCCTATAACCTCCCACGAACCAATGTTGCCCCATAATCCACTATGCCCCCCCCATTACCCGTACGTCCCCCCTATACCCCCCATACCCCCTGACCCCATATCCTCCTATACCCCCCATACCCCCCATTCCCCCCTGTACCCCCATAACCCCCCACAACCCACTATGCCCCCCCATCACCCCTATGTCCCCCCTATACCCTCACACCCCCTATAACCCCCCATATCCCCCCGCACCCCCTTGTGCCCCCCCCCCCCCCCCCGCGGGGGTCCCGCCTGGCCGAGGCCGTGGCCGCGGGGGGCAACTACCGGCGGTACCGGGCGCTGCTGGCGGCGGGGGGCGCGGCGGGGGGCGCGGTGCCCGCGCTCGGGGTGCACCTGCGGGACCTGGTGTCGCTGGAGGCGGCGCTGCCGGACTGGGGGGGCCCCGCGCGCCCGCACCCGCACAAGCTGCGGCAGCGCTTCGCCATCCTGCGGGGGCTGCTGGGGGCGGCCGCGGCGCCGCCCGAGGACCGCGACCTGCTGCGGCTGCTGCGGGTGAGGGGCCGCGGGGCACCCCCCGCACCCCGCAATGTGCCCCCCCTGCACAGCAATGTGCCCCCCGCACCCCCCAATGTACCCCCCCTGCACCGCAATGTGCCCCAATGTGCCCCCCAATGTACCCCCCCTGCACCGCAATGTGCCCCAATGTGCCCCCCAATGTACCCCCCCTGCACAGCAATGTGCCCCAATGTACCCCCCAATGTACCCCCCCTGCACCGCAATGTGCCCCAATGTACCCCCCAATGTACCCCCCTGCACCCCAATGTGCCCCCCCTGCACCGCAATGTACCCCAATGTACCCCCCTGCACCCCAATGTACCCCCCCTGCACCGCAATGTGCCCCAATGTACCCCCCAATGTACCCCCCCATGCACCGCAATGTACCCCCATGCACCCCCGCGCACCGCAATGTACCCCAATGTACCCCCTGTGCACCCCAATGTACCCCCAATGCACCCCCCAATGCACCCCAATGTACCCTCAATGCACCCCAGTGTACCCCCCAATGCACCCCCCAATGTACCCCCAGTGCACCCCCCAATGCACCCCAATGTACCCCCAATGCACCCCAGTGCACCCCCCAATGCACCCCCGTGCACCCCCAAACCCAGCCTGCTGCGGCTGCTGCGGGCGAGGGCCCCGAGTGCCCCCCTGCACCCCAACCCCCTGCACCCCCTGCCCCCCCCTGCCCCCCCCCAGGTGTCCCTGGCGCTGAGTCCCACCGAGGCGCAGCTCTATGAGCTGTCACTGCAGCGCGAGCCGCGCACGAGCGTGAGTGTGACACGAGCGTGAGTGTGCAACGGGGGTGAGTGTGACACGGGGGTGAGTGTGACACGGGGGTGTGTGTGCAAGGGGGGTGATTGTGCAACGGGGGTGAATGTGACACGAGTGTGAGTGTGCAACGGGGGTGAGTGTGCAACGGGGGTGAATGTGACACCAGTGTGAGTGTGACACGAGTGTGAGTGTGCAACGGGGGTGAGTGTGCAACGGGGGTGAATGTGACACCAGTGTGAGTGTGACACGAGTGTGAGTGTGCAACGGGGGTGTGACACGAGTGTGAGACACGAGTGTGAGTGTGAAGCGGGGGTGAGTGTGCAACGGGGCGCGTGTTCAACGGGGGCTGTGCAACAGGGGTGTGTGACACGGGTGTGACACAGGTACGAGTGTGCAACGGGGGGGTGTGTAACGGGGGGGGAGTGAGTGTGCAACAGCCCCAAGGGGGGGTGTCTGCGAGTGTGTAAGGGGGGCGGTGGGTGGGCAATGGGGGGGTGCGACACACGGGGGGGCAGTGAGGGGGCAATAGGAACTAATGGGGGTTAGTGGGGGGCAATGGGAGTAATGGGGGGCAACGGGGGTTAATGGGAGGTCAGGGACCCCCCAACCGCCCCCTCTGCCCCCCCCCCCAGGCGGGGCCCCCCCTGTCGCTGCCCCCCGTTGTCCCCATGGACGAGTGGCTCCTGCCCGAGCCCCCCCGGCCCGACCCCGCGCGGCTGCGGCCGCAGCTCGAGCGGCTCGTGGAGGTGGGGGGGCCGGGGGGGGCTCGGGGGGGGGGTCTTTGGGGGGGTGGGGGGGGGTGATGGTGTCTGGGGGGGCTCTGGGGATCCCCGGGGAGGGGTCTCTGCGGGGGTGTTAAGGGGAGCAGGGTCCCGCGGGGGGCTCTTTGGGGGGTTCTGGGGGGGCTTTGGGGAGCTGATATGATGGGGGGGGTCTGGGGGGCCCGTTGGGGGCCTGGGGGGTCGCGGTATGAGGGGGGTCTCCCGTGGGGTTTGGGGGGATCATGGCATGAAGGGGGGTCCCGAGGCGGGGTCTGGGGGGTCCCGGGTCTGAGGGGGGGTCCCGGGGGGGGGTCCCGGGTCTGAGGGGGGGTCCCGGGGGGGGGGGTCCCGGGTCTGAGGGGGGGTCCCGGCGGCTCCAGCGCATCTTCCAGGACTTCGACGTGGACGGGGACGGGCGCATCTCGCGGGAGGAGTTCGCGATCGTGGGGCAGAGCTTCCCCCAACTGCGGCTCTGGGGGGAGCTGGACACGGACCGGTGCGGACCCCCCCCCGGGACCCCCAACGGGACCCCCCCAACGGGACCCCCAGCGGGACCCCCAACGGGACCCCCCAAAGGGGGCACACAACGGGAACCCCCCCCAACGGGCACCCCCCGGAATCCTCCAACAGGACCCCAAACAGAGACACCCTCAAAGGGGACCCCCCGAAGAGGGACACCCAAAAAGGGGCCCCAAAACAGGACGCCAAAACCGGGGATCCCCCAATGGGGACACCCCCAGTGAAGATCCCCCCAAAGGGACTCCAAATGGGGCCCCTGAAACGGGACCCCCAAATGGGGACTCCAAACAGAGACGCCCCAAAAGGGGACCCCCCCAAAAGAGGGCACCCGCAAATGGGACCCCAAAACAGGATCCCTAAAACAGGGATCCTCCAACAGGACCCCAAAAGGGAGCCCCCAAAGGGGACGTCCCCCAAGGGACCCCAAAACTGGGACACCCCAAACGGGGACCCCAAAACGGGACCCTCAAACAGGGACCCCCAAACCCACCCCCCTGATCCCTCCCCCATGGGCCCGGCATCTGGTACCCCCAAATCCCCCCCCGGGGACCCCAGTGCCTGAGACCTCCCCCCACTGTCCCACATCACCCCATGGGGCCGCCCACTGCCCCCCAACTCCCACGGGGACCCCCCCCCAACCCCCCCATGTGGGTCCATAGGTCCAGCTCCACATCTCCCCCCATGTGTGGGGCAGGGGCAGCAGCCTGGGCTGGGGAGGGGAGACCCCCAATGCCCCCCAACACCCCATAGGGCCCCCCACTGCCCCTCACCCCCCATGGCCCCCTCCCCAACCTGCCCTATGTGGGTCCATGGGTCCAGCCCCACATCTCCCCCTACGTGTGGGGCAGGGACGGCAGCCTGACCCGCGAGGAGGTTCTGGCCTATTTCCTGCGCTGCAGCGAGGGGCCCCCCCCGGGCCCCCCCCATTGCTTCGTGGGCAGCTCCCCCCTGCGCCCCACGGCCTGCAGCCACTGCGCCCGCACGGTGAGCCCCCGTGCACCCCCGTGCACGCCTTGCACCGCCCCCGTGCACCCCTTGCACCACCCTCGTGCACCCCTCTGTGCCACAGACCCCCTCCAGGCCCCCCCCCGCCAGGTCCCGTGGGGGGGGTTTGCACGAGGGTCACACCTTGCACACGCACCCCCCGGTTTGCACGAGGGTTTTGCACGCCTGGCAAGGGGGGGCTGGAAGGGGAGGCTTTGCATGAGCGCCTTGCACGAGGGGGGCTCTGTGTGTGTGTGCTGGTATTGGGGGGGGGTGTTGGGCTCCCCTTGCACGAGGGTCTTGCACGAGGGGGGGATCCCTCACACGGGCCCCCCCTCAACTGCCTCCCCCCCCCCCCCCAGATTTGGGGCCTCCACAGGCCGGGGCTGAAGTGCCGCAGTGAGTGGGGGAGGGGCGGGGGGTCACTGGGGTCATTGGTGCTGGGGGGTGCAGGGGGGGGGGTCGGGGGGGTCATGGGTGGCATCGGGAGGGTGTGGGTGCCATGGGGGGTGCTATGGGGCGCTATGGGACACCAGGGTGGTGCCAAAGGATGCTATGGAGCGCTACAGAGTGTGCTATGGGGTGCTATAGGGCACTATGGTGCGCTTTAGGGGCACTATGGGGTGCTATGAGGCGCTATGGGGTGCTATGGGGCATGCTATGGGGCGCTATGGTGCGCCATGGGGTGATATGGGGTGTGCTATGGGGTGTGCTATGGGGTACCATGGGGCGCTATGGGGTGTGCTATGGGGTGCTATAGGGCACTATGGTGCTCTTTAGGGGCACTATGGGGTGCTATGAGGCGCTATGGGGTGCTATGGGGCATGCTATGGGGCTCTATGGTGCACCATGGGGTGATATGGGGTGTGCTATGGGGTGTGCTATGGGGTACCATGGGGCGCTATGGGGTGTGCTATGGGGCGCTATGGGGCGCTATGGGGTGTGCTATGGGGTGTGCTATGGGGTATGGTATGGGTCGCTCTGGGGTATGCTGTGGGGCGCTCTGGGGTTCTATGGGGCGCTGTGGGTCGCTATGGGGCGCTATGGGCTGTGCTATGGGTCGCTGCTGGGCTCTATGGGGCGCTGTGGGGCGCTGTGGGGCGCTCTGGGGCGCTCTGGGGTTGCTATGGGTCGCTATGGGTCGCTGCGGGGCTCTGTGGGGCGCTGTAGGGTTGCTATGGGTCGCTATGGGTCGCTATGGGCTGTGCTATGGGTCGCTGCGGGGCTCTATGGGGCGCTGTGGGGCGCTGTGGGGCGCTCACGCCGTGCCCAGGCTGCGGCCTGCGCTGTCACGCCGGGTGCCGGGACTCGCTCCGTGCCCGGTGCCGGCCCCGCGGCCGCAGCGTCACCAGCGACCCCCCCGCGCGGGACCCCCCCGCGCCCAGCCCCGCAGGTGAGACCCCAACCGTGACCCCCGACCCCAGGGTCCGACCCCCCCCCGCCCCAAATAACGACCCCAACCCCCCCCAGGGCCCCCCGAGGAGCTGCAGGAGCTGCAGGACGGAGTGTTCGACGTGCACCTCTAGGCACGGGGGGGGGCACTGGGGGGGCGGGGCGATGGGTGCCCTTCACTTGGGGGGCTGGACCCCGGGGACCCCTGGACTTGGGTCTGGACATTGGGGTTCACCCCCTCCTGTGCCCTTTCTGCAGGGTCCCCGGGGCTCCGGCTCTCCCTGACCCCGTTTGACCCACAGACCCCTCCCCACACTTGGGGGGCGATGTGGGGCAGCGCTTGGGAATGCAATAAACCATCCATTTGAGGTCTGGGTGTCTCTATGGGGTGTCTGTAGGGGGTTTGGGGGTCTCAATGGGATGTCTATGGGGTGTATGGGGGGGGCCTGTGCGGCAGCTGTGGGACCCCCATGGGCTTCCTGTGGGGCAGCTGTGGGGCTCCCTATAAGGTGTCTATGGGGACACTGTGGAGCAGCTGCCAGCCCCCTGGGCTCCCTATGGGGCTGGCTATAGGGTATCTATGGGACAGCCTATAGGACAACTACATGGGGCAGCTGTGAGACCCACGTGGGCTCCCTATGCAGCTATCTATGGGGCAGCTGTGGGGCAGCTGCAGGGCTCTCTATGGGGTGTCTATGGGGACACCGTGGGGCAGCTGCCATTCCTCAGGGCTCCCTATGGGGCAGCTGCAGAGTGTCTATGAGGTGTCTATGGGGCAGCTGTGGAGTATTAATGGGGTGTCTATGGGGTGTCTACGGGGTCTCTATGCGGCAGCTGTGGGGTGTGTCTGGGCTGTCTATGGGGCAGCTGAGGAGTGTCAACGGGATGCCTATGGGGTGTCTATGGGGTGTCTATAGGGTGTCTACGGGGTCTCTATGGGGCAGCTGTGGGGTGTCTCTGAGGTGTCTATGGGTTGTCTATAGGGTGCCTATGGGGTATCTCTGGGGTGTCTCTGGGATGCCTATGGGGTATCTCTGGGGTGTCTCTGGGGTGTCTATAGGGTGCCTATGGGGTATCTCTGGGGTGTCTCTGGGGTGCCTATAGGGTGTCTATGGGTGTCTCTGGGGTGCCTATAGGGTGTCTATGGGTGTCTCTGGGGTGTCTGTAGGGTGTCCCTGAGGTGTCTATAGGGTGTCTATGGGTGTCTATAGGATGTCTATGGGGCATCTCTGAGGTGTCTATCGGCTGTCTCTGGGATTTCTGTAGGGTATCCATGGGGTGTCTATGCATGTCTATAGGGTGTCTATGGGGTGTCTATGGGGTGTCTATGGGGTGTCTATGGGGCGCCCCTGGTGCCCATGGGGCAGCCTGGGGGGGGGTTGAGGGGCGGGGGGGGCTGGGGGCGGGGCGTGCGGGGCGCGCGGGGCCGGTGCCGTGCGCGTGCCCGCGGCGGGCGGGAGCTGCGGGAGCGGCGGGAGCGGGGCCGGGGCCGGGGCAGGTACCGGGGACACGGGGGGGAGGGGCGGGGCGGGGGTCCGGGGGGGGGGAGGGGCACTGGGGGGTGCGGGATGGGGGGGGAGGGGAAGGGATGGGGGTAACGGGGGGGAGGGGGGGAGCGGGATGGGGGGTGCGGGATTAAGGGTCCATGGGGGGGGGGGAGGGGCAGGATGGGGGTCCCGGGGTGGGGGAGGGGAGGGGATGGGGACCCCGGGGCGGGGGGATGGGCTCGATGGGGGTCTGATGGGTGCAGGATCGGGGGGAGGGGCGGGGATGGGGGCTCGGGGGGGGGATGCGGGATGGGGGGGGCAGGTTGGGGGTCCGCGGGGGGGGAGGGGCAGGATGGGGGTGCCGGGGGGGGAGGGGATCCCCCGATCCATGGGGGGGGCGCGTCCTGCTCGTCCCTCCCCCCCCCACTGCAGGGTCTGGGGGCCGCAGCCCCTCCCCCACCCTTCCAACCCCCCCTCCCCCACTGCGGGGTCTCGCCCCTCCCCTCTCCCCCTCCCCCCAACCCCCCCCGGCTCGTGCAACGCACACGCGTGTGCACGGGGGGGCCCGGCCTTGACACGGGGCACACGCGTGTGCAACGGGGGGGGGCTGCGGGTGCATGTGCAAGGCGGGGGAGCACGGCTGCACACGTGTGTGCAAGGCATGTGTGTGCAAAACGGGCTTGCACACGCGTGTGTGCACGGGGGGGGCATGGGTGGGGTGCACGAGAGCGTGCAAGGGGGGGGTGTGCATGGGCCTGGGGTGCACGTGGGGTGTGCATGGGGGGGGGTGCATAGAAACAGGGGGTGCACACCCGTGTGCACGTGGGGGTGCGCGTCACGCTGGGGTGCACACGCGTGTGAGCGCCTGCACCGGGGGGGGTGTGGCTGCGGGGGTTGTGCACACCGGGTGCACGTGTGTGCGTGTGCACGGACCTGGGTGCACGTGTGTGCGTGTGCACACGTGTGTGCGTGTGCGTGCTCAGGCATGTGCAGGCCGTCGGGCCGCGCACACGCGTGTGGTGACGTGGCCAGGCCCATGCGCACGCCTGCGCGTGCTCGCACACGCGTGTGCAAGGCGGGGGCACGCGGGGGGCGGTGCAGGGCGGGGGCACACGCGTGTGCGAGGGGCGGGGGCTCGTGGGGGTGCACACGTGTGCACGTGCGGGTGCGAGGCCGTGGCAAGGGGGGACCCCCCCGACCCCCCCCGGGCCCCTCCCCCCCCCGTCTCCTCCCCGTGACCTTCACGTGCCCGCGGGGGGGGGAGCACCCAGAGCCCTATGGGGGTGCTATGGGAGCACCCAGACCCCCGTAGGGCGACCCAGGCCCCTATGGGGGGCACTCAGACCCCTCTGGGTGCACCCAGACCCCTACTGGGGGTGCCAGAGCCCTATGGGAGCACCCAGAGCCCGATGGGAGTGGCACAGGAGCACCCAGACCACTATAGGGGGGCACCCAGTCTCTATGGGGTGGGATAAGAGCACCCAGACCCCTACGGGGGAGTTATGGGAGCAGCCAGAGCCTTATAGGGAGACCCAGGCCCCTATGGGAGCACCCAAACCTCTATGGGAGGGTTATGGGAGCACCCAGACCCCTATAGGGGGGCATCCAGACCCTATGGGGGGGACGCAGCGCCCAGTGGGAGCACCCAGACCCCTATGGGGAGCATCCAGACTACTATAGGGGGGTTATAGGAGCACCCAGGCCCCTATGGGGATTTATGGGAGCACCTGGATGCCTGTAGGGCAACCCAGACCCCTATGAGGGGGCACCCAGACCACTATGTGGGGGGATAGGAGCACCCAGACCCCTGTGAGGGAAAGTCAGACCCCTATGGGGGGGTTATGGGGCACCCAGCCCCCTATGGGGGGCACCCAGACCTCTATGGGGAGGTTATGGGAGTGCCCAGACTCCTATGAGGGGACCCAGACCTCAATGGGAACACCCAGACCCCCATAGGGGAACCCAGACCCCTGGGGTCGGCACCCAGACCCCTATGGGGGAGCACCCAGACCCTATAGGAGCACCCAGACCCCTATGGGAGCACCCAGACCCCTATGGGGAGACACCCAGAGCCCTATGGGGGGGCACCCAGAGCCCTATGGGGGGGCACCCAGATGCCTATGGGGAGCTTGGGGGGTCCCTGTTCCCCCCCGAGTTGGGGGTGCTGGGGGGGGGGAGCGGCCTCTCCCCCCTGCCCCCCCCCCGCAGGTGCCGCCGCTCACGTGATTGGTTCATTAAGCGGCGCATGTTAATGAGCCCCGATGGGGGCTATAAATAACCCGGGGGCTCATTTGCATAATGCCGGGGCCCGGTTGCCGCAGTGACCGGCACCCCCAGCGCTGGCTTATTATGGGCTGGAACAAGGGGGGGTCCCTGCTGGCCTCCCCCCCTTTAACACTCTTCCCCCCCCTCACAGGTGCCCACCGGACCCCCCATGGGGCTGTGAAGGACGGGGGTGGCCGGGCCCCCCCCCAGGGCCCCCCCAGGAGCCCCCCCAACCCGCCGAGACACCCCATGACCCAGGACATGGGCACCGAGGGGCACCCGTGGCGCCGGGAGCACCCAGAGACTGCGGCCACCCCAGGGGCCAACCAGGGCTCCATGGCCCACCAAGGCTCTGAGGACCACCTAGAGACTAAAGCCCACCAGGTCTCCTTGGCCACCCAAGGGTCCCAGGACCATGTAAAGACTAAGGTCAACCAAGACTCCATGGCCAACCGAGGCTCTATGGCCAACAAGGGCTCCATGGCCCATCAAGGCTCTGAGGACCATGTAGAGACTAAGGCCAAGCAAGGCTCCATGGCCACCCGAAGCTCGCAGGACCACCTGGAGGCCAACGTCAACGACAGCTCCATGGCCCGGTTAGACTTGAAGGTCTACCCAGGCACCGCAGCCAACCAAGGCTCTAGGGACTATCTAGAAACCAAGGTCAACCAAGGCCCTACAGCCCGTCCAGACCTGATGGTCCACCAAGGCTCTGTGGCCAACCAAGCCTCCAAGACCCACAAAGAGCTCAAAGTCCACCAAAGCCCCATGGCCCATTTAGACATGAAGGTCCATGAAAGCTCAATGGCCAGCCAAGGCCCCAACACACATCTAGAGCCCAAGATCAACCAAGGCCCCACGGCCCATCTAGTTCTGAAGGTCCAACAAGACCCCACAGCCCACCAAGCCTCCAAGGACCACCTAGAGACCAAGGTCAACCTTAACCCTACGGCCCGTGTAGAGCCCAAGGTCAACCACGGCCCCACGGCACGTCTAGACTTGAAGGTCCACCAAGACTTTGTGTCCACCCGGGGCTCCACAGCCCACCTAGAGCCCAAGTTCCACCAACCCCCCACGTCCAACCGGGCCCCCCCATCCCATCGGTGTCCCCGTGTCCCTTCGAGTCCCCACCTGAGCTTGGTGCTGCTGACCTTGGGGTCCCTTCTGCTGCCGGGGGCCTCGGGGGCCGCGCTGGAGTTCGGGGGCGCCCCGGGCCAATGGGCGCGTTACGGGCGGTGGGCGCCGGGGGCCGGCGGTCAACTGAGCTTCAGCTTGAAGACCAACATCTCCCGGGCTCTGCTGCTCTACTTGGACGACGGCGGCAACTGCGACTTCCTGGAGCTGCTGGTGGCCGAGGGGCGGCTGCGGCTGCGCTTTGCCATCGCCTGCGCCGAGCCCGCCACGGTGCAGCCGCCGCCGGTGGTGAGCGACGGGCGCTGGCACATGGTGCTGCTCACCCGCAACGCCCGCGAGACCGCGCTGGCCGTGGACGGGGACGCGCGCGCCGGCGCCGTGCGCTCCAAGCGCGCCGAGATGCTGGTGGCCAGTGACCTGTTCGTGGGGGGGATCCCGCCCGACGTGCGGCTCTCGGCGCTCACCCTCAGCACCGTCAAGTACGAGGCGCCCTTCCGGGGCTGGGTGGCCAACCTGAAGGTGGGCGACGTGCCCGCGGCGCTGCTGGGCGCGCACGGCGTGCGGGGCGAGGGGCAGGAGCGCTGCGCCCGGCACCCACCCTGCGCGCACGGCGGCCGCTGCACCCTGCGCCGCGGGGAGCCCCACTGCGACTGCGCCGGCACCGGCCACCGCGGGCCCTTCTGCGCCGAAGGTGAGCAGCGGGGTGGGGGGTGTGGTGTGGGCCCATCGCTGCCTGGGGGCGACACCGGGTCCTCGTGTCCCCCTGGGGTCTCGCGTCCTCATGGGGTTGGGTGTTGTTGTGGCTGCGGGGTTGGGCTTCTCCTTGTCTTTGTGTGCTCCTGGTGTTGGGCGCTGTCTTTGTGGTGTTGGACAGTGTCTTCATGGCATTGGATGATGTCTTCGTGGTGTTGGTGTTGGACAATGTCTTCACGGTGTTGGATGACATACATCTTCATGGTGTTGGACAATGTCTACATGGTGTTGGATGACATACATCTTCACGGTGCTGGACAATGTCTTCATGGTGTTGGATGACGTCTTTGTGGCATCAGATGACATTGTCATAGCATTTGATGTCTTCATGGCATTGATGTCTTTATGGTGTTGGATGTTGCCTTCATGGCGTTGGATGTTGCCTTCATGGCGTTGGATGTTGTCATGGTGTTGGACATCCTCATGGAGTTGATGCCTTCATGGCATTGATGTCTTCATGGTATTGGATGTCTTTATGGTGTGGGACAATGTCTTCATGGTTTTGGACGGTGTTGTCGTCACATTAGACATCTTCATGGCACTGATGTCTTCAAGGCATTGACATCTTTGTGGTGTTCATGCCTTCACGGCATTGGACAACGCTGTCAAGGTGTTAGACAATGTCTTCATGGCATTGGACACCTCCATGGTGTTGGATGACATCTTCATGGCCTTGACATCTTTTTGGTGTTGATGCCTTCGAGGTGTTGGATGGCGTTGCCGTGGTGTTGGACAACATCACTGTGGTGTTGGACAATGTCTTCTTCATGGTATTGAATGTGTCCATGGTGTCAGATGTCTTTGTGGTGTTGATGCCTTCATGGCATCAGACGCCTCCACAGTGTTGGACATTGTCTTCATGGCATTGGACCATGCTGTCATTGTGTTGGACATCTTCATGGTATTGATGTCTTTGTGGTGTTGACGTCTCACGGCATTGGACATCTTCTTCATGGCATTGAACGTCTTCATGGTGTCAGACATCTTCATGGTGTTGATGTCTTCATGGCATTGGATTCCTCCATGGTGTGGGTGATGTCTTAATGGCGCTGGACAACATCTTCATGGCGTTGACATCTTTGTGGTGTTGATTCCTTCATGGCACTGGATGCTGTGTTCATGGCGCTGGACAACATCTTTGTGGTGTTGGACGTCACGGCATTGACATTGACATCTTTGTGGTGTTGGACATGCTCGTGGCGTTGGTGCCTCCACGGCGCTGGACGTTGCCTTCACAGTGTTGGTGTTTCACGGTGCCTGTGGCCTCACCTCTGCCCCCTCTGGTGTTTCTCCATCTCACGGTGGCCGCGGTCCCCCCGTGGCTCTGGGCTGTTGCACATCCTCACACTCACACTTCTCTGTGTCCTCACGTCCCCCTCGTGCCACGTGTCGTCGTCGTCGTGTCTCGCCAAGTCTCCGTGTCCTCATGGTGCTGCACGTCCTCGTGGTGTCATGTTCTTGCGCTGCTCCATGTCCTCATGTCCTGGTGTCCTCATGTCCTCGTGTCCTGGTGTCCTCATGTCCTCGTGTCCTGGTGTCTTCATGTCCTCGTGTCCTGGTGCCCACCCCCATCCTCTTGGTTTCTTGGCGTTGTGCATCCTCGCAGTGTCGCTTTACGGCTGCCCACTTGCGTTCCTCTATCTCCTCGTGTCCTCGTGTTGCACATGGACACGTGTCTTACCGCATCCTCAGGTTTCTCCATGCCCTGGTGCTTTTGCACACCCTTGTGACCGTGCCCATGCCCATGCACACCCTTGCACACCCCCGTGCCTTTGCACGCCCTTGAGCGATCACATGTCCTGGTGCCCTTGCACGCCCTTGTGCCATTGCACAACTGGGGGCCCTTGCACCCCCCTGTGCCCTTGCATGCCCTTGTGCAGTCACACGTCCTGATGCCCTTGCACATACTCGTGCAAGGCCCCGGGGCCTGTGTGACCCCGGGGTGCCGGCAGCAGCTGGGTGTCCCCCGGGGCCCCCGTGCAAGGTCCCCCTTGTGCAAGACCCCCCCTCGCACACGTCCCTGCTGCGTACCGGTGACAGCCGGCAGCATTGCCATAGCGACAGCAACTCCCAGGCCCGTTGCCATGGTGATGCCAGGGATGGGTTGCCACGGCGATGCAGGAGCTGGGTTGCCATGGTGATGCAGAGGCTGGGTTTCCATGGCGATGCCAGGGCTGTTTTGCCATGGTGATGCTGGGGATGGGTTGCCATGGCGATGCCGGGGCTGAGTTGCCATGGCGATGCAGAGGCTGGGTTGCCATGGCGATGCCAGGGCTGTTTTGCCATGGCGATGCAGGTGATGGGTTGCCATGGCGATGCCGGGGCTGGGTTGCCATAGTGATGCTGGCACCTGACCCATTGCCATGGTGACGGTCACCGGGGCGCGGTGCCAGGGGGAGGGATCGAACCTGGTGCGTCCTTGAGGGGGGATGGGGCAGGAGGGGGGGGTGGGGACTCTCCCATAGGGTGCAGGGACCTGTGGGGCGCTGTGGGCTGCCCCATAGGGTGCAGGGTCTCTCTTGGGTGCAGCGGGGTGCTATGGGGTGCCCCGTAGGGTGCTAAGGGTGCTGTGTGTGACGTGGGGTCCCTGTGGGCCTGCAACAGGCGTGCAACCCCCCCCCGGGACATGTTTCAGATCATGCAAATCGCATGAGGGCGTGCAACAACCCCCTGGGCCGGGCACTGCAACCCCCCCCCGTGCAACACAACCGTGGTGCAAGGCCCAGGCTCGTGTTCCTGCCCCCACCATCCTCCCAAGGTCACCCAAGGGCACGGGGTCGGGCTGGTGTCACACGGGGGTCAGGAGGGTCCCGCTCACTATCGCCTCTGCCCTTCCCCCTGCTGCTGCCTGGACCCCCAGAGGAAGAACCGGCCGTGGAAGGTGAGTCGGGGTGTGCGATGCACAAGGGGCGTGCAAGGCACGAGGGGGACTGAGCAAGGCGGGAGGGGGGGTGATGCAAGGCACAAGAGGGGTTTGTGCGAGGCACAAAGGGGGTGCAGAGCGGGTTTTTTGGGGGGCAGGGGGGTTGTGCACGGCTCCGCAGTCGTGCAAAGGGAGGCGCCAGGCCCAGGGTCTGTGCTGGTGCCCAGAGCAGGGCCACGTGCAAGCCTCGTGCGAAGCTCGTGCACAGCCGGGGGGGGGGGGGGGGGGGGCGGTGTTGGCGGGGCTCGTGCAAGGCACGAGGGTCGTGCAAGGGGCGGGGCGGAGCCCGCGCAAGGCCCCGCCCCCGTGCAAGGGTCGCGCGCACGCGCCGCCAGCCGACGTCATCGGCATGACGTCACCCCCCCCCGGGCGCTGCCCAATTGGACGGCGGGATGCAACCGATGAACGCGCGCAAGGGGGCGCTGAGGCGCCGGGTGGGTGGGGGGAGGGGGCGGGGTTATGCAAATGAAGGCGCCCCGGCAGCCAATAGGGAGGCGGGTCCGCGCTGCCGGGGCGGGGCGAGGGGCGGGGCGTGTCCCCGCGCGAGGCTCGCCCCGCCCCCCCGTGTCTCATCCCCTCCCCCCCCTCCTCGGGGGGTTTTTTCCCGCCACGAGCCGGGGAAAAACCCGCGGGAAAAGGCGGGGGGGGGAGGGGCGGGTCCGAGGTTGGCCCCTCCCCCCCCGCTCCTGGCCCCGCCCCGCCCCCCCCCGGCATCGCCCGATGCCGTCACAAGTTAAAGCGCTTTAAGTTGTGACGGGGCCCGCGGTGACGTCACCCCCGCCCCTCCCCCCCCCCCCGGCGCTCGGGAACGATCGTGTCCTTCGGGCGGAAACTCCGGATTCGGCTTTTTTAGTTCTTTTTGAGAGTTTTCATCGTTTTTCCCCTTTTTTAACATTTTGCTTTGTCATTTTTCCCCTTTTTTGACTCTTTTGCATTTGTTTATTTTCCCCTTTTTGATTTTTTCCCCTTTTTCCTTTTTCTCTTTTAATTTTCCCCCTTTTTCCTTTTTTCCCCCATTTTATTTTTCCCTTATGCATTTTTTCCCTTTTTTACTATTTCCCATTTTTTAATTTTTCCCCTTTTTATTTTCTTAATTTTTTCCCTCTTTTTATTTTTACCGTTTTAATTTTTCCCTTTTTTATATTTTCCCCTTTTTTCATTTTTCGCCTTTCTTTTCCATTATTTTTTCCCTTTTTAACTTTCCCTTTTTCGATCATTTTCCCATTTTTCCATTTAAAAATTGTTTTTATTTTTCATTATTTTCCTTTTTTCCTTTTAAATTTTTCCCCTTTTTACTTTTTCCCTTTTTTAAATTATTTTCCTTTTAAAATTATTTTTCATTTTATTCTTTGTCTTTTTCTACCATTTCCCTTTTGGGATCATTTTCCCCTTTTATTTTTTTCCTTTTCACCATTTTCCCCTTTTTTCCTGTTTTCCATTTTAAACTTTTTTTTCTTTTTTTACCCTTTTCCTTTTTCTCTCTATTTTCATTTATTAAATTGTTTTAAAATTTCACCATTTTCCTGGTTTATTTTATTTTCCCTTTAAACATCATTTTCCCTTTCTTTACTTTTTCCCTCTTTTAACCTTTCCCACTTCTTTAATTTCCCCTTTTTCCATCATTTTCCACTTTTTTCCCCATTTTCCCTTTCAAAATTACTTTTCTCTTTTTATTATTTTCCTTTTTAATCCTTTTTTATCCTTTTTTCCCCTTTCTTGGATTCATTTTCCCTTTTTCCTCACTTTTCCTTTCTCATTTCCCCTTTTCCCACATTTCCCCTTTTTCCCATCCCCCCCCGTGCCTTTCCCTTTTCTCTCACTTTCCCTTTCGCCGCTTTCTCTCCCTTTGATTCTTTTCCCTTTTTTCTCCTTTCCCCTCCTTTTCCCGTTTCTCTTTTTCTTTTTTCACCATTTCTCCTTTTTTTCCTTTTTTCGCTCATTTCCTCCTTTTTTCCTCCTCCGTTTTCACCTTTTCCCCCCCATTTTCGTTCCCCCCCCCCATAACTTTCACTTTCGTTCCTTCCCCCCTCCCCCCAAGCCGCTCTCGCGCTCTTTCACCACTTTCACTTTCTTCTCCCGGAACTTTCCCTTTTCCACTTCCGCTTTTCCCGCGTTTTCCTTTGGCTCCGCCCCCCCAGGCCCCGCCCACCTGCGAGTCACCGGCCAAGGTAATGACGCGACCCCTCCCCCCCCCCGCGCCATCCTCATCCTCGCCGTCATCATCGACCCCCCCGACGTCATCACCAGCGTCATCACCAGCGTCATCAGCGTCACCGCCACCCCCCGCCCCTCCCCCACATCGTGTCTGTGGCTCGTGGACACGGGGGGGGAGGGGCGGCCGCCTCGCGCAGGGACGCGGGGGGGAGGGGGACGGGGAAAGGAGGGGGAGGGGCAGCTCCTTGCACGCGCACGAGGCCCGGGGTGAGCGTGCAAGAGCTCCCTGCACACGCGCCCCCCCTCGCACGAGGACTGAGGGTGCCCCCTCGGTCCCATCCCCCCGCACACACACTCACCCCCGTCGTGCAAGGGGGGGGCCCCGCCCGGGCGTGTGTTCACGCCTGTGCACACGCGTGTGCCCACCGTGACCCCGCCCCTCCCCCAGGGCCCGCCGAGGTCACCGAGGGGGGAACCGGCCGCGGCGCCGGCGAGATCCAGCAGGCGGCGAAAGGTCAGTGACCTGCACACGCGTGTGCACGCACACACAGAGACCCCCCCCCCAGCTGCTGTTGCATGCTCAGATGTGAACGTTGCACGCTCAGGTGTGAACGTCACACAAACATGCCACGGGCGCATGTGCAGTGGCTGCGGCCTCGTGCCACACACCCAGCCCTTGCACACCCCAAGTGTGCAAATGTGCTGCACACAGGTGGCCACAGCCTTGCACCATGACCCCAGCCCTTGCACGCTCAGGTTGCACATGTGTGCACGCACCCACTGTGTCCCCCTGCAGTGCAATGCCCTGGCGCACAGTCCTGGTGCAAGGCCCCCGTGCAAGGGACCAACCCTGGTGCAACATCCTTGTTGCCAGGTCCCTATTTGTAAGCCCTGGTGCAAGCTCCCATGCAAGACCCTGGTGCAAAGTCCCCGTGCAAGGAACCTTTGCTACAAGGCCCTGGTGCAAGGCCCCCATGGTGAAGCCCTGAGCAAGGGCCAGGTGCAAGATCCTATTGCAAAAACCCCCGTGCAAAATCGTGGTGCAAGGTTCCCCGTGCAAGAGCCAGTTGCAAAGTCCCTGTGCAAGCCCCTGGTGCAAGGCATCGCACTGAAGCCCCCAGCGCAAGATCCCTGGTACAAGGTCCCCATTGCAAGATCCAGTTATGAAGTCCCACGTGCAAGCCCCTGGTGCAAGATCTCAGTGCAAGGTCCTGTCCCAATCCCCCATTGCAATCCTCTGTCCCAATCCCCCCTCCTCAACCCCTGCGCCCACCATCACCACCACCACCGCACCCGCTGGTGCAAGGTCCCAAGTGCAAGATCCCGGTGCAAGGTTCCCATTCAAGGTCCTCTTCCAATCCCCCACTGCAATCCCCTGTCCTGATCCTCCCCACAACCCCTGTGCCCACCATAACCACCACCACCGCACCCCCTGGTGCAAGCCCCTGGTGCAAGATCCCCATTCAAGGTCCCGTTCCACTCCCCCCTCGCAATCCCCTGCGCCCAGCGCCACCGCCACGGCCGCTCCCCGCGCGCTGACGCCGCGTCCCCGCAGGCCGGGACGAGTACGTGGCCACCTTCAAAGGCAACGAGTTCTTCTGCTACGACCTGTCGCACAACCCGATCCAGAGCAGCACGGACGAGCTGACGCTGTCGTTCCGCACGGCGCAGCGCAACGGGCTGCTGCTGCACACGGGCAAAGCGGCCGACTACGTCAACCTCTCGCTCAAGAGCGGCGCCGTGTGGCTCGTCATCAACCTGGGCTCCGGCGCCTTCGAGGCGCTGGTGGAGCCCGTCAACGGCAAGTTCAACGACAACGACTGGCACGACATCCGCGTCACCCGCAACCTGCGGCAGGTACGGCCGGGGGCGCCGCCGGGAACCGGGACAACTCGGGGGGGGGACGACAAGGGCTGAACTGGGGGCAATGGGCATCTTGGTCAAGCACCCAACCTTGGTCAACTCCCCAGCTGGGAGGACTGGGTGGGATGGTCGAGCACCCAACTGAGGGCAATGGATGCCTTGGTCCAGTACTCAACTAGAAGTACTGGGTGCCGTGGTCAAGCACCAAACCTTGGTCAACTGCCCAACTGGGAGGACTGGGCGGGATGGTCAAATGCCCAACTGAGGGCAATGGGTGTCTTGGTGGCTTCCCCAATGGGGAGCAAAGAGTGGTGTCTCGGTCAAGCACCCAACCTTGGTCAACTGCGCAAATGGGAGGACCGGGTATGATGGTCAAGTGCCCAACTGAGAGCAATGGGTGTCTCGTTGACCTCCCCAACTGGGAGCAATGGGTGCCTTGGTCCAGTACTCAACTGGGAGCAATGGGTGTCTCGGTCAAGCACCCAACCTTGGTCAATTGCCCAGTTAGGAGGACTGGGTGTGATGGTCAACTGCCCAACTGTGGACAATGGGTGTCTTGGTCAAGCACCCAACCATGGACAGCTCCCCAGCTGAGGGCAATGTGTGTCTTGGTCAAGCACCCAACCATGGACAGCTCCCCAACTGAGGGCAATGGGTGTCTTGGTCAAGCACCCTACCTTGGACAGCTCCCCAACAGGGAGGACTGGGTGGGATGGGCAAGTGCTCAACAGAGAGCACTGAGTGTCTTGGTGGCTTCCCCACCTGGGAGCGCTGGGTGCCTTGGTCAAGCACCCAGCTGAGGGCAATGGGTGTCTTGGTGACTTCCCCAGCTGGGAGCAATGGATGCCTTGGTCAAGTACCCAACCGAGGGCAATGGGTGCCTTGGTCCAGTACTCGATTGGAAGCACTGGGTGTCTTGGTCAAACACCCAGCCTTGGTCAACTGCCCAACTGGGAGGACTGGGTGTGATGGTCAAGTGCCCAACTGAGGGCAATGGGTGCCTTGGTGACCTCCCCAACTGGGAGCGCTGGGTGCCTTGGTCAACTGCCCAACTAGGGGCACTGGAAGCACTGGACATGATGGTCAAGCACCCGACTGGAGGCACTGGGTGTCTTGGTCAACCACCCGACCTTGGTCAACTGCCCAACTGGGAACACCAGACATGCTGGTCAACCACCCAACTGGGAGCACTGAGCATGTTGATCAACCACCCAACTGGGTGTCTTGGGCAGCTCCCCAACTGGGAGCACTGGGTGTGTTGGTGAACTACCTAACTGGGACTACTGGGAGCACTGGTTGCCTTGGCCAGTACCCACCTGGGGGTGTTGGACACTGGGGGCTGCTCCCCAGCTGGGGAGCACTGAGTGTGTTGGTCAAACACCCAACTGGGAGTACTGGGAAAACTGGTGCCTTGGTCCGGTACCCAACTGGGAGCACTGGGTTCCTTGGTCAACGACTCAACTGGGAGCACTGGTTCCTTGGTCAACAACTCAACTGGAAGCACTGGGAGCACTGGTTCCTTGGTCCAGTACCCAACTGGAAGCACTGGGAGCACTGGAAGCACTGGGAGCACTGGGTGCTGGGGTCTCCAGGGGCAATGGAGGGTGTCAATGCCCCCCTCTAACAACTCTGCTTCTCTCCCCCAAGGTGGGCGCAGCCCCCTCGTGCACCCACCCCCCTCGTGCAACGCCCCCTCCTCGTGCAACGCCCCCCCCCCCTTTCCCTTCTCGTGCAACGCCCCCCCCCACCTCTCTGTGTGTGCGCGTGCCACTAACACGCTTCCCGCCTCCGGGGCCCCCCCCCACTAACCAACTGCCCCCAACTAATCCTGGGGGGGCCCCTCTCCCGGTTTATAAAGCACCATCCCCCAAATGCCCCCAAACCCCCCTAAAACGCCCCAAACCCCCCCGAAAGCGGCCCAAAGCTGCGGGAAGAGTCACTGTTTGCTGTGTTTTGTCCCCCCCCGGCTCCCCCCGGCGCCAGCACGCAGGGATCGGACACGCTATGGTAAACAAACTGCATTACCTGGTAGTTATCACTCTCTTGTTCCCCCTTGGCTTCGCCTCGGCCCCCCCACACCCCCTCCGGGCCCCGTTCCTGCCACGTGGGGCTGAACCCCCCCCCCAACCCGCGGGTCCCCAATGCCAAAGCAGCCGGTTCCCCCCCCAAAACACAGCCTGGATGCGGGGGGGGGGTGGGGTGGAGAGGAGGGGTGTGAGGTGACCCCCCCAGCCCTCGTTTTGGGGTGAATTCTTGGGATTTTGGGCGGTTTGACACCCCCCCACTGCAATCAGGGCATCACCACCAGGCCTCAGCTCCCCCATGCTAAAACCGGGCTTTTCTCCTCCAAAATAACCCCATTTTGGGTCAGGAGGGGATGTTTCTCCTCAGGGGGGTGATGGCAGTTCCCACCCTCACCCCCTGCCCTCATTTTGGGATGAATTCTCGGGATTTGGGGCCGTTTGATACCCCCCCACTGCGGTAAGGGCATCACCACCAGATCGCAGCTCCCCAGTGCTAAAACCAGCCATTTCCCCCCCAGAATAAGCCCATTGGGGTGGGGGATGAGGCCGGTTTTCCTCAGGGGGTGATGTAAGTTCCCGCCTCCCCCAGCGCTCATTTTGGGGTGAATTCTGGTGATTTTGGGCAATGTGATGCAAAGCCCCCATAGGCTGCCAGGCTTCAGCTCCCCAATGCCAAAACCAGCTGGTTTTCACCCAATGGACTCAAAGCCCATTTTGGGCCGGGGGGGGGGGGGGGGGGGGATGTTTTTCCTCAGGGAGCTGTTGGGGGGTTCCCAAATCCCTCCTTTTAGGGTGAATTCTTGGGATTTCTGGCAATTTCCTAAGCCCTGATTCCAAAACCACACATTTCCCCCCCAAATCCTACCCGGAGGGGGGGGGGGGCTCTGTTACTCAGTGGGGGGGTCTCAAAGCCTCATTTTGGGGCATTTTCCTTGGGTTCTGGTCCATCTGACCCCCCCTTGTAGGCAGCCAGGCCTGAGCTCCCCAGACCCAAACCCAGCTGATTTCACCCCAAAACCCCTCCTGGGATGGGGGGGCTGTTTTTCCATGGGGGGGTTGACCTGAGGCCCCTAACCCCACTTTTTGGGGTGATTTCACCCCAAAACCCGGGTCGGGGGTGGGGGTCGCCATGGGGGGGGGGGGTGGGGGCAGGTTTCGGGGTGGCCCCTCCCCAAAATGAGGACAGAAACGGCGTTTTCAGGACCAGCCCGTGGGCAGCTGCCCCCCCCCACCCCCCCCGCGCAGGCAGCGGGACCCCCCCCGCACCCCCCACCCCGCTGCCTGCTCGGAGCCCTCGCACGCCCCTTGCACGCCCCTTGCACGCCCCTCGCACACCCCGCATGGCTCACTAACACTGTGACCCCCCCGAGGCCTTCCTCGCCCCCTCCCCATCCCTGTGTGTCCCCCCCCACCCATGGGTGCTGCTGGCAGAGCACCAGGGCCGGCACCAGTGCGGGCGGGTGTGCAAAGTGCACGGGACGGGAACGCACGAGTGTGCACTAGTGCAAGAGGCAGGATTGGTGCAAGGACGGTGCAGGGGTGTGTGCGTGCACTGGTGTGTGTTGGTGCAAGGTCCATGCAGTGTGTGTGTGAGCACAAGCACGCACTGGTGCAAGGCCAGGATGGACGTGTGTTGGTGCAACGACTGTGGGGGGGGGCGTGTGCGTGCACTAGTGTGTGTTGGTGCAAGGCACGGGATGGATGCGTGCTGGTGCAAGCAGGGTGCGGGTGCACTCAGACGTGCCCTGGTGCAAGGTCAGGAGCCATGCGTGTGTGCACGAGTGTGTGTTGGTGCAAGGTGCCTCTGCACCACTGCAGGCTCCTGGCGGGGGTGTTCTCTTGTGCACGGGTGTGCATCAGTGCAAGGCCAACGCTGGGGGCCCGTGTGCACACGTGTGCACTCGTGCAAGGGCCGCACTGGGGTGCACGAGCCCAGCCTGGGGTGCGTGTGCAAGCGTGCATCCACACAGTGTGTGTGTGCTCACACGCGTGTGCAAGCTGCACATGGGGCTGCCCCCTCCCTGCCGGGGCCCTGGTGCTCCCGCTGCCCCTGCACGCCCACGTGCACGGCTCCTTGCACGCCCCTTGCACACCTGCTCATGTCCTTGTACACCCCTTGCACGCCGCGCACTGACCCCACTAACAGCCATTTCTCTGTCTGAGGACCCCAAAACCCGATACTAACACCCCCCCCATCCCCTTGTCCCCATTGTCACCCCATCCCCCAGTACCTTGGGGCCACCCCATTGTCCCTCCATCAGCCCACCCCCATTGTCACCTTGTCCCCACGCCCCCCATTGTCACCCCATCGCCATCGTCCCCCTGTCCCCTCGTCCCTTAAGGTCACCCCATCGTCCTCCCATCCCCTTGTCCACATTGTCCCCTCGTGCCTTAGGGCCGCCCTGTCCCCATTGTTCCCCCATTCCCCCCATCTCCCCCCACGTTCCCACTGTCCCATCTGCCCCATTGCCCCCCTCCATTTCCCCCCATGTATCCCACATCCCCATGTCCTCTATGTCCCCCATTGCACCCCATGTCCTCCACACGTCCATGTCCCCCGTTGCCCCCATGCCTCCATTGCCCCCCCCACATCCACATGTCCCCTCCATGTCCCCCATTGCCCCCCACCTCCCCATTGCCCCCCCCATGTCCCCCCCGGTCCCCCTTTGGGCCCCCCCAGACACGCCGCTGGCTGGGCGGGGGGGGCCGGCGCTGAGGCCGCGCGCACTCGTGCCGCAGGTGACGATCTCGGTGGACGGGATCCTGACCACGACGGGCTACACGCAGGAGGATTACACCATGTTGGGCTCCGACGACTTCTTCTACGTGGGGGGGTCCCCCAACACCGCCGACCTGCCGGGGTCCCCCGTCAGCAACAACTTCATGGGCTGCCTCAAGGACGTGAGCGATGGGGGGGGCACAGCGGGGGGGGGGGGGGGGGGGACAGGGCATGGGGGTATGAAGGGATGTGGGGGGGAATGAAGGGGGGCGCTGGGGCAGATGGGAGACAGTGGGGAGACACGGGCAGAGATGGGGGGCAGTGGGGGACATGGGGGGGGTAGGAGGCAATGAGGAACATGGGGATGTGGGGAACATGGGGGGCCAAGTAGGGGGATATGGGAGAACACAGGGATATGAGGACATGGGGGGACAGGGCATGGGGATATGGGGAGGCTAAGCATGGGGATATGGGGGGACGGGGCATGGGGATATGAGGCTATGGGGGCATGGGGATTGGGGGCATGCGGATATGGGACATGAGGCATGAGGACACGGAGCCATGGGGATGTGGGGCCATGGGAGCACGGGGGAACATGGGGACACAGGGTGCATGGGGACGCATGCAGGGGGGGCAGCAGGTTGTGGGGCGCATGAGGACACATGGAGGGGTGTAGAGGGTCCATGTGCTGCACGGGGCCGTGTGGTGCACAGAGACCTGTGGAGGGGTGCAGAGGGCCACACGCACACGTGTTGCACGAGGACACACGTGTGTCACGCACGGGGCCGTGTGGTGCACAGAGACCTGTGGAGGGGTGCAGAGGGCCACATGCACACGTGTTGCACGAGGACACACGCGTGTCACGCATGGGGCCATGTGGTGCTCGAGGACACATGGATGGGTGCGGAAGGACACCGGGGCCACGTGTTGCACGAGGCCACACGGATGGGTTGCAGAGGGGCCACACGGGCACGTGGCACCACGTGTCACACGAGGCCACACGGATGGGTTGCAGAGGGGCCACACGGGCACGTGGCACCACGTGTCACACGAGGCCACACGGATGGGTTACAGAGGGGCCACACGGGCACGTGGCACCACGTGTCACACGAGGCCACACGGATGGGTTACAGAGGGGCCACACGGGCACGTGGCACCACGTGTCACACGAGGCCACACGGATGGGTTGCAGAGGGGCCACACGGGGGCCACACGTTGCACGAGGGGCACGTGGCGCCACGTGTCGCACGAGGCCACACGGATGGGTTGCAGAGGGGCCACGCGGGGGCCACACGTTGCACGTGGTGCCGCGCGTCGCACGAGGCCCCACGCGCGGCGCCGCTCGCCTCCGCAGGTGATCTACAAGAACAACGACTTCAAGCTGGAGCTGTCGCGCCTGGCGCAGGAGGGCGACGCGCGGGTGACGCTGCACGGGGCGCTGCTCTTCCGCTGCGAGCCCGTGGCCGCGCCGGAGCCCGTCACCTTCGGCACCCCCCAGGCCTTCCTGGCGCTGCCGCCCTGGCCGCCCGCCCGCACCGGCTCCGTGTCCTTCGACTTCCGCACCACGGAGCCCAACGGGCTGCTGCTGCTGGGGCAGGGGCAGGCGCCGGGGCCCGGCCCCCCCCGCCCGCACTTCCTGGCGCTGGAGCTGCTGGACGGGCACCTCTACCTGCTGCTGGCCATGGGCGCCGGGGACACGCGCCTGCGCGCCAGCGCCCGCAAGGTCACCGACGGCGAGTGGTGCCACGTGGACGTGCAACGGGACGGGCGCAGGGGTGAGCGCAAAGGGGGGTGTGGAGGTGCAAAGGGGGGGTGCAAAGGGGGGTGTGGGTGTGCAAAGGGGTGGGTGTAAAGAGGGGTTGTGGGGGTGCAAAGGGGGGTGTGGGGGTGCAAAGGGGGGGTGCAAAGGGGGGTGTGGGTGTGCAAAGGGGTGAGTGCAAAGAGGGGTTGTGGGGGTTCAAAGGGGGGGTGTAAAGGGGGTGTGGGTGTGCAAAGAGGTGAGTGCAAAGGGGGGTTGTGGGGGTGCAAAGGGGTGGGTGTAAAGAGGGGTTGTGGGGGTGCAAGGGGGTATTTGTGCACGCAAAGGGTTTGCAAGTGTGCAAGGGAGGGGCTGTGGGTGTGCAAAGGGGGGTGGTGCCTGAGGTCTGTGCAGGGAGTGGGGGGGGTGTGCATGGGGTGTCCCTATATCCCCACATCCCATATCTCCGTATCCCACAGGCCACACCTCCGTGTCCCCACATGTCCCTACATCCCATATCTCCATATCCTGTATCCCACATCCCATATCTACAAATCCCATATCCCACACTTCCATGTCCCCATATCCCATTATCTCCATATTCCATCTCCCACATCCCGTATCTTCATAGCCCATATCTCCATACCCCATATCCCACAGCTCCATGTCTGATATCCCCACATCCCATGTCCTGGATCTCCATATCCCCATGTCCCCCTATCCCGTATCTCATATTCTGTATCCCCATGTCCCCCTATTCCCTATCTCATATCCCCACATCCCATATTCTGTATCTCCTATCCCATATCCCTCCCATATCCTGCATCCCCATGACCCCCTATCCCCAATGCCATATCCTGTATCTCTATATCCCCATGTGCCCCTATCCCATATCCTGTATCCCCATGTCCCCCTATCCCATACCCCATATCCTGAATCTCTGTATCCCCATGTCCCCCTATCCCATGTCCCCCTATCCCATATCCCATATCCCCTATCCCATACCCCATATCCCCTATCCCCCATCCCATATCCTGTACCTCTATATCCCCATATCCCCCGATCCTATGTCCCCCTATCCCATATCCCATATCTCCTATCCTATATCCCATATCTTGTATCCCCATGTCCCCCTATCCCATATCCCATGTCCCCTATCCCATACCCCATATCTTACATCCCATATCCCATATCCCATATCCCCTATCCCCTATCCCATATCCCACATCCCCCTATCCCACATCCCATACCCCACACCCCCTATCCCGTATCTGATATCCCATACCCCATATCCCCTATCTCATATCCCATATCCCCTATCCCATACCCCATATCCCCTATCCCATCTCCCATATCCCCTATCTCATACCCCATATCCCCTATCCCATACCCCATATCCCCTATCCCATCTCCCATATCCCATATCTCATATCCCATATCCCCTATCCCACATCCCATACCCCACACCCCCTATCCCATATCTCATATCCCGTATCCCGTATCCCCTCTCCCCTATCCCACGTCCCCCTATCCCACACCCCATATCCCCCACCCCACACCCCACACCCTGCACCTCCATCTCCCCACGCCCCCCTCTCCCCCATCCCTGGCCCCCCGCGCCCCGTCGCGCCCGCGCCCACCCGCGCCCGTGTCCCCGCAGGCTCGGTGTCGGTGAACAGCCGCCGGACGCCGTTCCTGGCGGGGGGCGACGCGGAGGAGCTGTGGCTGGACGCGGGGCTGTTCCTGGGGGGGGCCCCGCCGGGGTCCCCGCTGCCGCCCGCGCTCTGGGCCGCGCCGCGGGGGGGCTTCGTGGGCTGCGTGCGCGACCTCGCGATCCACGGCCGCGCGCGCGACCTGCCCGCGCTGGCGGCGGCGCGCCCGCACCCCGGCGTGGCGCCCTCCTGCGTGCGCCAGCCCGCGCGCCACTGCGACAGCGCCCCCTGCCGGCACGGAGGGCTCTGCCGAGAGGGCTGGAACCGCTTCACCTGCGACTGCCTCGGGACCGGCTTCCTGGGACCGCGCTGCGAGACCGGTGAGTCCGGGGGGGGGGGAAACCTGTATGGGGGTACCCCCGGTGCGCGGGGACACCCCCTGGGTGGGGACACCCGCCTCTGCAGGGAGATACCCGCCTCTGCGTGGGGATACCCGCATCTGCATGGAGATACACACATCTGCATGGAGATACACACATCTGGATGGGGACACCCACCTCTGCATGGAGATACTCACATCTGGATGGGGATACCCACCTCTGCAGGGAGATACCCGCCTTTTGCGTGGGGATACCCGCATCCGCATGGGGATATCCACATCCGCATGGAGATACACGCATCTGCATGGAGATACACACATCTGGATGGGGATAGCGACCTCTGCGTGGGGATACCCGCATCCGCATGGGGATATCCACATCTGCATGGAGATACACACATCTGGATGGGGATAGCCACCTCTGCAGGGAGACACCCACATCTGCATAGAGATACACACATCTGCATGGAGATACACACATCTGCATGGGGACACCCACCTCTGCATGGAGATACTCACATCTGGATGGGGATACCCACCTCTGCAGGGAGATACCCGCCTTTTGCGTGGGGATACCCGCATCCGCATGGGGATATCCACATCTGCATGGAGATACACACATCTGGATGGGGATAGCCACCTCTGCATGGGGTACCCGCATCCACATGGGGATATCCACATCTGCATGGAGATACACACATCTGGATGGGGATAGCCACCTCTGCAGGGAGATACCCACATCTGCATGGGGATACCCACCTTTTCATAGGGACCCACCCTGTATGGGGATACCCACCTCTGCACAGGGACACCCCCGTGCGGGGGGACACCCCCATGTATGGAGACAACCCCCCCTGCATGGGGACCCGCACCCCAAATGGGGACACCCCCAGTGCAGGGGGACACCCCCTGTATGGGGATACCCACCAATGCATGGGGACACCCCCGTGGGGGGGGGCACCCCCAGTGCATGGGGACCCGCACGCCAAATGGGGACACCTCCAGAATGGGGACACCCCCCGGAATGGGGACCCGCACCCCCAAATGCATGGGAAACCCTGCCCACATGGGTGACCCCCTGCCTGTATGGAGTCCCCACACCCCTGGGTGACTCCGCAGCTACATGGGTACCCCCCAAATACATGGGAACCCCCCCACCTCCGGGGGATCCTCACACCCCTGGGTGCCCCCCGGCTGCATGGGGACCCTTGTGTGACCCCCAGATACATGGGGACCCCTCGACACTGGAGTGTCCCCCTGGGCCTTTGGGTGCCCCCAATACCCCTGGGTGCCCTGGAGGGGGTGGGGGTGGCCCTGGGGAGGGGGAACCCGGATCATGGGGACCCTGGGTTAGGGGGTTCCCTAGAGCCACTGTGCTGGGTGCTCCCCGATGGGGGCACACGGTGACGGGTCCCCCCCTGCGCCCCCCAGAGGCGGCGGTGCTGAGCTACGATGGCAGCATGTACCTGAAGATCCTGGTGCCGGGCACGGCGCAAACCGAGGCCGAGGACGTGTCCCTGCGGTTCATGTCCCCCCGCGCCTACGGGCTGGTCCTGGCCACCACGTCCCGGCACTCGGCCGATACCCTGCGCCTGGAGCTGGATGGAGCCCGCATGAAGCTCACGGTGAACCTGGGTGAGACCCAGACCCTGACCCGGCTCCTGTCACCCCCAAACTGCCCCCAAAGCGGTGCCTGAACCGGCTCTTGTCACCCCCAAACTGCCCCCAAAGCGGTGCCTGAACCGGCTCTTGTCACCCCCAAACTGTGCCCAAAGCGGTGCCTAAACCGGCTCCTGTCACCCCCAAACTGTGCCCAAAGCGGTGCCTGAACCGGCTCCTGTCACCCCCAAACTGTGCCCAAAGCGGTGCCTGAACCGGCTCTTGTCACCCCAAACTGTGCCCAAAGCGGTGCCTGAACCGGCTCCTGTCACCCCCAAACTGTGCCCAAAGCGGTGCCTGAACCGGCTCTTGTCACCCCAAACTGTGCCCAAAGCGGTGCCTGAACCGGCTCCTGTCACCCCCAAACTGTGCCCAAAGCGGTGCCTAAACCGGCTCCTGTCACCCAAAGAGCCCCCAGACCTCCCAAACCCACACCCGGGACCCCAATACAGCATTTGGGGGTGGGTGTCACAGGAGCCGACTCTGGCCCCGCGCCCCCATCGTGTCCCCGTCGGGTCCCGTTCCCCCCCCACCCCGGGTTTGGGTTCTTCGTGACCCCCCCCCGCTGCCACTTGGGGCTCGGCGCTGGGACCCCCAGAGGGGCTGGGACCCCCCCGTGGGGTTGGGGGCCCCCCTGCAGCCCCGTACATTGGGGACCCCAAGGGGCTGGAGACCCCCCCATGGGATTGGGGATCCCCCCAACATTGGGGATCCTCCCTGTGGTTCTGGGGACCCCCTCATGGGATTGGGGCCTCCTAGAGGCTGCAGCCCCCCTGCAGGGTTGGGGCCCCCCTTGGTCCTGGCGCGTTTGCCCCCCCTGCCCTGCAGTGGTTGATGAGGGGGGGCCCAGCCCCGGATCCCATTGGGATCCCCCCGGATCCGCCGGGCTGGGCCCTGCCAAGGCCGGGACCCCCCCGAGGTGCCACCAACACCCTGAACTCCCCCCAGCACAGCCCAGTGCTGTTCCCACCCATCCCATCCATCCCATCCATCCCATCCCATCCATCCCATCCCATCCCATCCCATCCCATCCCATCCCATCCATCCCATCCATCCCATCCCATCCATCCCATCCATCCCATCCCATCCCATCCATCCCATCCATCCCGTCCCATCCCATCCCATCCCATCCCATCCCAGTACAACCCCAGTCTGATCCCAATCCAATCCCATCCCAGTCCCTATTCCTAATCCCATCCCAGTCTAATCCCATCCCCACCCCAGTCCCATCCCCAATCCCACCCCCTCCCCATCCCAGTTTAGTCCCATCCGCACCCCAGTCCCCAGTCCCACCGCAATCCCACTCCCGCCCCATTCCCGCCCCATTCCCACCCCATTCCCGCCCCGTTCCCGCTGGCACCCGGGTCCCGGCCGCTCGTCCCCGGGGCGGTGCCGCCGGTGGCTCCGGTGGCTCCGAAGGGCTGATCCCGCTGCTCTTCTCTCCCCAGACTGTGTGCGCGTGGGCTGCCACCCCAGTAAGTGCGGGACCCCCGGGGGCACCCAGCGCCTGGGTCCCCCGGCCCCTATAGGGTGACACCCCACAACCGGGTCCCCTATGGGGTGACACCCCCCCAACGCCTGGGTCCCCCCGGGGCCCCTATAGGGGCTGACACCCTCCCCCATAACCAGATCCCCTATAGGGTGACACCCCCAAACTGGGTCCCCTATAGGGTGACACCCCCAATGCTTGGGTCCCCCCGAGTCCCCTATACGGGCTGAACCCCCCCATAATGGGGCTGAACCCCCTTCAAAGCCGGGTCCCCTATAGGGGTGACACCCCCCACCCAATGGGTGCTAAACACTCCCAAAACCAGGTCCCTTATAGGGGTGACGCCCCCAAAACCGGGTCCCCTATAGGGGTGACACTGGCCCCCCCAGTCTCCATAGGCGCAGTGTTTCACACTCACACGGTGCTTGTGCTGGGGGGGGTATCATGAGGACACACGTATGTGCATTGGGGGGGTGGGATGCACACGTGTGTGTGAGGGGCTGGGGGGTCCTAATGCACCAGGATGTGCCCCCCCACCTCGTGCAAGGGGGACCCAGGCGAGCCCCAACCCACCCCCTCCGGGACCCAGGCGTGCACACGTGTGACATGCACACGCATGGGGCCACACGCGTGTGCTGCAGCCGTGCACGGGACACGTGTGCGCATGTGCTGCACCAGTGCACGTACACTGTGCAGCTGCGCATAGGTGCACACGTGTGTGCATGTACACACACTGCAGGTGTACACGGACACACGCTGTAGCTGTGCACCAACACACGCGCACACGTGCTACAGCCGTGCCCGCACACACATGTGCACACGCACTCCCTGCGGCTACGCACACGCGTGCACACGCCCCGCAGCCGTACATGGACACACGTGTGTGCACGCCCCGTGTCTGCAGCTGGTGTTTGCACGCTTGGGCTGTGTGTGTGTGCGTGTACATGTGTGTGTGCATGTGTGTGTGTGTGCACGGCATGAAGGGGCGCACACGCGTGTGCACGCTGTTTGCTTGGCAGGGGGGTGCACGGGGTTTACCCGGGGGGGTTGCAGTCGTGTGCATGGTGTCACCCGTCGGTGCCCAGTGTCACAGTGTCACCCGGTGTCACCCATTGGTGCCCCGTGTCACCCACTGCTGCCCAATGTCACCCACTGCTGCCCA
>NW_022651074.1:0-21488 GCF_004027225.2 Strigops habroptila
CTCCAAGCCTTGGGGTGTACTAAAGCTTATGGGGTCTCTTTAGAGAAGCTGGGTGTTGTTCTAGGTCCCCCCCAAGCAGGGAGGAAGCCTCCAGCTCATCTTCCCCGCAGGAGACGCCTTCATTACTTAATTAGAACAACAATCCTCATGGGCTTGCCTGGGATTTGTAACTGTGCTGGAAGGAGATTTACTGACTACAGGCACGCCCTGGGGCAAAGCTCCTTGGGAGAATATGGTGCATGGAGCCCACCAGGATCTACCTCCCCTCCTACTGAGCCAGGAGCCTCTGGGTTGCACTTGTTCCAAGTCCATTTAATTTTAGCCAAAACACTCCTCCTTGAAATGTGAAGCCCTGGGTTCTAAGCCTGGAGGTGGGGAAGCATCTTTATAAGAAGTTAGAATAGACTGTAATATACCCCTCGGTGTAGGCACCACTCACACTCCAACAGGAAGGTTCAACGTGATTTTGCAATACAGCTTCCATTGAGAGTGCTATTCATACATAACAACGTATTGCTTAGCACTTGATTCTCTCAAGGGAAATTTTAGTGGTGGTATTTGAGTGGGGCAAAACGGTTTTTATGAGAAAACTTTAATCTGCAAGCCATAAAGGGAACAGTGGCTTTGCATCCCATGGAAAATGTTCTCAGCCTCCGCTAACATGGTTTTATCTTCCTCTGCAGGCTGGCTTCTTAAGATAAATTTATCCAGGATTGCATTTGGCATAGCAGTTTGATTTCTGTTGATGCGAGGCTGATTTCTCACGAGAGTAACTCCCTTAATTTCGTACCACAGCCAGCACAGCTGCACTTTGTACTTGTAGACTTTGTTCTCGCAGTTGCAGCCCGCAGGACATCCTTCCACTGCTCGCCTACCACAACACACCAAGGATGTTTCTCCAGCAGCACCCCTCTGTGTTGCTATATGGGCCCCGGCTGCCTGCCCCAGGAGAAAAGGTTGACTTTGCTGTCCTAGCACAACAGGCAAAGGCTTGCAGGATGCGCAGGTCCTACCCCAAGATTCATTTGAAGGAGGTAGGTCCAGGTCACAGCACACCCCCAAAGTCTTATTGCTACAGTAACGCCTCAGATTTGGCATTGCAGAATTATTTGGGTTTATGCTGTTGCCAAGATTTTCCCCAAAGCCTTTTTGGGTGTTGTTTTGCTCTGTTTTTTTCCATGTAACTTCATCCCCTTTCCAGTGCTCTTCATTTTGACACAGCTTCCCCTCCTTGAGGAATGACCTTTCCCACCCATCCGCCTGCTCCGCTCCTCGGCCACGCTGGCTCTGCAAATCTCATTAAAGGACGTGTTCATTTACTGGAAGTCTCCAGCATGCTGCTCTGAGCAATTCTCATGCTGTCTGCAGGCGCTCTGCCCTCCTGGCTGCTCTATTAATTTCTTGTAGCAAGCTCCCTGATTTCTATGCAGCTCCCTTGATGAAGTTAAGCACGACTCAAGTGGCTTTTCCGCTTGGCAGAACAGCTCTTCAACAACCCTCTTCTAAATTGCCAGGGATAAAGTCCCAAGTCCAGCCCCCCTGTGGGTTCGTGCCCTAGCCTCTCCAAGAAACAAATTACCAGCAGCTAAAAATCATGATGCTTTGCATCACCACCACATTTGCATGGTCTCTTTCCCCTTCCCTGTTCTCTGCTCCCCTCCAGCCATGCGACCATAGCAGTTGCTCTTTGTCCCCCTGCAATGCTCCGGTCCGTGTGGGTACAACTGAACTGTTTGCCCCTCATCTCCATGCCCCTGGTACCCATACCATCATGCAAAACCAGGCATGCCCTGCCACTTTCTCATATCTCCAAGTCCTGCAGCAAACGATGCTGCTGGGCAATGCTGGTTCCTCTTGCCCTGGGTCCACCTCTGAGCTCCTTGTCCCTGTTCTGGGCTGGCTTTTGCCATGCTCAGCCTTGTCCCAGTTGCACAGGATAGGTACCCATGGCATGTTGTTGCCCTGGAGCAGGGACCTGAGGAGATGCCTTATGACAGAAGCAATGCAGGAGCATGCAGTGGGGCTGGGCATGCTTTGTCTGTAGCTGTCTCCTTGTGGGTGCCTGTCTCATACCTGGCCCTCACCCAGCACTCTACAGACTGGGGCTGAAGCTTTGAGGGGTTCTCTGGCACGAGATGAGGGCTGGGGATGACAGTGGGGAGGGTGAAACACAGGGCTAGGAATGGGGAAGAAAAGGGGTGGACAAGCAGGATCTGTGTGCCTTCCTTCAGGAGAAACGGGGTCTCTTTGTATGCCCAGAGCTGCTCCCCCGAGGCTGGCCATGGTGGAGGAGCTGTCTGGGGTCTGAGGGATGGCAGGGACAGAGCAGGGCATGCAGCTCCAGCGCCTGTGATCTGTGCAGTGATGCCAACCGTGGGTGATGGATGGGTCTGGATGGGGAGGGCGGTCGAGGCTTGCTAGTCTGATGAGAAAATCATCGAGTGGCTGGAGGCTGCACCAGGCAAATTGCAAAAGAAGAGAGCAGCCGGGCCGTTCTCCCAGGTTTTCGTCATCCCCAGAGCAGCTCAGAGACAGCCCTGCCCAGCCAGGGAGCAAGCTCTGGCTGCACTCACAGCGGGATTTACATTGACTGTGGTGGAAAGATTTTGTCTCGCTGGGACCTGGCATCACAGCAAATAGGAGGAGTGAGGACCTCCCAGGGCAGCAGTGGGGGATCTGCTGCCTCTGGCCATGGGGTTTCATGAGAATGCAGGGAGCATCCTGAGGTGGGGACAGAGCAGGATATATATACACCTCTCCCTGCACCCTGCAAAGACCATGCTCATGGACCACCAACCCCCAAGTGACCAAGCTGGTGGCACTAACAACCACCCTGCCACCCAAACCTCGCAGCCCCTGGAGCTAGTAAGGAGCAGAACACCCTCCTGCCCCCAGACAGACCCCAAAGGCTGGGACCTCTCTCATCAGCATCCAAGCTGCCTGCTCGGGTGTGCATGGGCAGGGAGAGGAGGAGGATGATGGGTCCTGCCTGCACTCACGCAGCCTGCTGCAGGGCTCAATAATTCAGGCCTGACACATTAAAGTTGCATGGCATGCAATTGCTGTCTGCAAGGACAGACTGCATCAGGGCCACTGCCGGATGAGCCTGGCCCCACAGACATGGGCAGGCAGTGGCAAGAGGGTCCAGCAGTCCCACAGGGAGGGCAGGGTGCAGGCAATGGGCAGACCATCTCTGCAGTAGGGGTTAGAGGTGGGATGAGGTTGTGGGAGGAAGCATGGTCCTAGCTTTTGGGATGTGCATTTCTTGGAACCATGGGAATGCCAGCTTGATGGCACTGACATCCCAGGGCTGGGATGCAGGAGACTGAGCTGGAGGTGATGCTGTCCCCAGGGCCACCCTCTTCTCCTGCATCACCTGTGTCCCCTGCTACCTCCCTGACAGGATAGAGGCCACCAAGGCTCGTGCTGCCCCAGGCAGCGGGTCAAAGCCCTTCCCAGCTGTGTCTGTCCCCATGTCCCTACAGCCATCTGTCCTTGTAGGGTCCAAACACCCCCATTCCTCCCCAGCACAGAGGAAGCAAAGCTCTTCGCCGGCTGTTCTGGGAGTCGGTTGCCATGGGGATGTCAGATGTACCTGGTTGTAATAGGGACACTGTTGCCATGGTTATGCAGTTGCTGTGCCTGGTGGAGGCAGGGATGGAGCATCGGAAGGTTGTTTACACTGGGGGGCAGGGAGTCGGAGAGAACCCAATTCTTTGCGAGCAGGAGGGAAAGTCAGAGTCCATTCTTCACCCCAAGCACATCCCCATGGAGCTGAGGCTGGAGTCAATGGGACTGCACCATCAAAGCTCACCCAGCCCCATAGTGATGGACAGGCTGGTACTTTTTACCCTGCAATGAAGAGGAGGTGACTGAGAGGATGCAGAATCACCCATGGAGTGTCCCAGTCAGGCTTGGTGGGACACATAGTGCTGCACACCCTGTGCTGGGTATCCCACAGGAGACAGCAGCTTCCCCATGCCTGGTGCCATGAGCACTGAGCACAAACCTGTCAGTGCTGCAAGACTGCATGTCCTGTACTTGCACCCCATCACAGCGCCGCCGAGCTCTGCAGACTCCTGCACAGGGGGGTGGTTTCTGCCCCACTGGGGCTGGGGTTGAAGTGAGAAGAGGGAGTCCCAGCTCTCCTACAGGCCCAAAGGAACAAGATGGGCTGGCAAAGATTGCCTGAATCCCCTCCAGCGCTACTTGGCTGAGCTCCCTTCCCGGGAGCATGGTCGGCTGCTTGGCCTGTCCTTGAGATGAAAAATGCAGTTGCAGATTTAATTAAAATGAGGAGTGCTGAGCTGCCCCGGCAGCCTGGAGAAGCAGAGTCCACCAGAGCCCAAGAGTGGCTTCTCCAGGCTTTCCTGGGCAGCTCTGTCTGCTAAACCCCCTGCCCATCTCCTCCAGGACACCTTGGGGGTCCAGCCCTGCATGTGATACCCCATAGTGTCTGCCATGGGCAGGCCAAAGGTTGCGCAGCTGCTTGCAGAGTGAAAGCGCATCCCACCATGTGCTTGCTAGGCTCTGTTATTGTAGGGTCTACAACAACATGGCAAGCAGCCGTGCAGCGGTGAGCTGGGGGATGAGGGAGGAGCTGCATGGGCCCCTGACAGCTCTATGGAATTGGGGTGTGCCTGCCCCAGAGCAGCTTGACCCCCATGCTCATTGTGCACCACGCTCCAGCTTGTTGCTGATGGGAAAGCTAAAGCTGAGCTCCTGGTTCTCTGGAGGCTGCTACTGCCGGGAGAGGTGGGGGAGGAGGGATGCAATTGGAGTTGGTGAAGTGAGTAATGTTTTTAATTAAAAAATTAATCCTTAATCAGCCGCCTGGCTGGACCAGACAGGGCATCTTGCATGGCACAGAAAGGGCTGGAGGGTGAGATCTTGGAGGGAAGAATGGTGGCAGATTCAGTTCTCCCAGCCCCCTTGCACAGCAAATGGGGCTCCTGCCTGTCTTCCCTGGGCTGCTTAGCACACCTCCAAGCCAGTCTGGCTCGCTATGGCCATTGCCCCCCCAAATGGCCCAGAGATGCAGGCAGCAAAGCCCTGAACCCACCACCATCACCATGGCCCTTTCCGGCTTGCCCCTCCTTCTGCTCTGCACACCCCATCCCTGCAGCCCCCCAAGCCTACACCACTGCAGTCAGCTGCGGCCCAGCTTCCAAGCAGCAGTTTTAATTAGACTGCAATCCTATTACAAAGCTGCCTGCCTGCCCGCAGTTGCTAATCCTGTTAGGCATCCAGTAAATCTTCCTGCGCCAGGTTCTTCCCCGGCTACAGCGTAAGAAGGGACAGTGGGGTTTCCTCTCTCCTCTCTGGTCCATCTTCCCTGCACTGAGCTGCAGGAGCAGGGTGGAAATGCCCTGTCCTTGAGCTACACACACAACCCAGGTGTTTGCTACCACACCACAGTCATCACTGGCTGCAGTGGATGCTGAGCCCATGGGTCTGACCATGAGGTGGGATGAAGAACAGGGTTGTCCCAACCCATGAGGGTGTACAGTCCATTCAATATTCCCTCCCACTGATGCTCATTGTCTCCCAGAGACAGGGCAGCTGCTCATAGGTGGTGGCAACAGTGGGGACAGAGGGTCACTGCTCCACTCGCTGCTCCTGGGTAGGTGCACTTACATGTGGGGCACCGAGGGAGGTTGCTCCAGGCAGTGGGGTGTCACCATGGGGCTGTGGGCTCCTGAGGATGTGGTCCTTGCTGGCACAGTGCTCAGAGACCCATGTGTTGCTATGGCAAGCAGCACTGCCATCACTTCCCAGTGGCAGCTACCACCAGTACTATGGGCTCCCCATGGTCCTGCCAGCTTGAGGGGGACCCGAGCTGCCCTGGCACAACACAGCTGACCCAGGTCAGGCACTACAGCTGTCCTGTGAGAGCACAGTGCCACGGCAAAGTCATCCCAGCTCTGCAGCCTGCCCTGCAGAAAGCCAAAAGACTGCAGCCACTGGCCCCCCACCTCTTGCTGCCACCTTGCTCTATGCCAGAGCTGCATCAGCTCCAGAGCAGCCCACTGCAGAGTAGCAGCTTTTTCTACAGACCCCTGAGCAAGAGCCAGAGGCCACTGCCTTTCCCCACTCCACAACCAGCCACATCCAAAGAGAGGAGCATGGCCCCAGCTCAACCTCAAGTACCCCCAGCTCTGCACTGGACTGAGCCACAACAACTCCTGGAGACAAGTTCAACCAGGCTGTAATTGCAACAAAAAGATGGCACGAGCGGCTCTGTGCCCTCCCAGAGGAATCCTGGTGCTCCCGGGAAGGGGTGGCTGGCAAAGAGAGTGGGTGCCGAGCCCTGCAGGGCTGCTGTCCGTGAAGAAGGAGTCCAGGTGCCGTCAGCATCAGCTGGTACAAATGCTGTTGATGGAGGCCACGGCCGGGTCAACAAGCCCCAGCTCCTCCTGTTCATTGACACAGAGCTGGTACCCACAGCCCTTGCGCCGGGGCAGTGGCCCCAGGCGCCTGCTGGGCTTGGCGCGGGGCGGCAGCAAGAAGCCAACGCTGCCAGCGATGAGCAGGTGCCAGATGCTGTGGATGTAGAAGTAGTTCTCCTCTGTCTCCACAAAGGCATAGAGCAGCACAGCGGCCGCCGCGATCAGCGCTCCCGGGCACAGGTAGAAAGCCCAGCGCTTCCAGGTTGGTGGGTAGCAGTGTCGGCGCCGGATGGTGCGAGCTGTCTGCAGTGGAGAAAGGGAGGGCTGGAAGACGGATAGGCATGGCCCCTATGCCACATCCCCCAGTGCCCAATGAGAGGGGTTCATGGAGGGATTGATGCTGGCAAGGGAGTGGGGCTGGACATCTAAGCGGGATGTTGAGCGCAGCCGGGATGGGACAAAAGAGGACAAGGACAGCATCTCCTTACCCAGGCAACAGCCATGATCCCCAAGGCGAAAAGGCTGGGCCCTAGCAGGTTCCAGAGCCCATGGCGGTCCATCTGCAGAGCCATGGAGAGCAGCATGGCCCCCAGCAGGTACAGCACCTGTGGGGCAGCAGGGCACCCATTAGGATGGGTCCCCTCCGGCCCACCCCGCGCGACCGGTCCCCACACTAGCCTGCTTGACCACGGGCTGGAGCCGGGCCATAGCGATGACGGTGACCCAGACAGACATGAGGGAGCCCAGGAAGTCGCAGAACTGCAGCACATCATACTCCATGATGCAGAACACTACTATGCCGGGCTGGTCACAGGCGTGGTAAAACTGGTGTAGAGGAGAAAGGGTGTGAGAGCTGCCCCACAGAACCCCAGCCCCTCGCCTGTCCCCACAGCCACCCCCACCCCACACTCACAGTGGAGAAGAACATGGTAAAGATGTAGACAGCAGCTTCCAGGAGGTAGTGGCTGCGGACAGCAATGGCCACAGGAGGCACGAACATGACATTGCTGAGGCACAGCAGCAGCGTGGAGAGGAGCTGGAAGCCGTAGGAGAAAGCCTCGGAGTTGTCTGTGCAGCCCCAGCCATTCCAGCCTGTGGCCAGGGAAAGTGTTGGGAGAGCATTTGCAGGGGCTGGGGAGAGAGTGGGGAAGCCTCTTCCCAGTGCCCTGTGGAGAGCTAGTGTGGGGGAACTAATGGGGTGCAGTGGGCATCATGGGTGCCCGGGGCAGCTCTCACCAGCTTTGCACTCGCAGGCAGCGTACAGGTAGTTGTTGGTGCGCAGCAGCTTGCACTGGCCGTAGATGCCACAGTCGTTGATGCAGGGCGAGAGGTAGGTGCGCAGGTACACCTCGGCTGTCACGTTGGTGCAGGGCTCAAACCTGCAGTGCAGGAGAAGGGGGTCAGCCCTCACCCTGCACGCCCTGAGCAGCTCCTGCCTCCTCCAGAGGCACTCATTGTACCCAGGCTTGGCAGGTGACAGGACACCGAGGGAAATGAGCTGCTTTGGTGCTACCTGTGAGGGTGCTGAGGCGCTGGCACAGGGTGCCCAGAGAAGCTGTGGCTGCCCCATCCCTGGCAGTGTTCAAGGCCAGGTTGGACACAGGGGCTTGGAGCAACCTGCTCTAGTGGAAGGTGTCCCTGCCCGTGGCAGGGGGGTGGAACTAGATGAGCTTTAAGGTCCCTTCCAACCCAAACCATTCTATGATTCTATCTTGTGTGCCAAGCTGGGCAAGCAGGAGGAACGTGGCCACACTTAGATCCACTTTTCCTTTATCAGCACACTCAGCTGGCTCCTCTTTAGTTTGTATTTTGCTGTGAAAACACCATGCCCTGCAATGCCTGCGTGTGACCATGCTGGGGAAGGCGTGAATGCAACTGGCAACTCAGCATGAGCTATAAACACAGCAGAGGAGTCAGAGCAGGCACCCCGCTGCCCCCACTGCCCATGTACAGGGCTGTGGGCACTCCCAGCGCCTCTGCAGCTCCAGCACGCAGGAGCACAGACATCCCACGTTCCAACTGATGCCTGCACACACGCAAGTGTCCAAACATGCACAAACATGCACACACCGCTGCCTGCACGCATGCATGGGATGCATCTGCACGTGTGTCTGTCCATGCGTGCACTCACACAGTCAAATCTGCACACATGTGCACATAGAACACACACAGCCCTGCCTGCTTGCATGAGCCTGAACTTGCACAGAGAGTTTTCTGCATGTGTGCACCCAAACATGCATGGGGTGTTCGATGCAGGCAGATGATGCACTGGACATGCACACAGAACCATTTGCATGGCACGGACCCCACATGGACTCTTGTTTGTACAAATACATGCACACAACAACACCTCTTCTCCACAGGGTTCTCAGGCAGACACCCCTGAGAGGAGCAGAGCCTCAGACACAGAATGGGTCCCTGGAGATGCTGGGCAGAGCAGGGCGGGCAGCAGCCTGACCAGAGCTGCCCCTCACACACACAGCCAAGCTCCATCCTCGCAGCGACAGCCCAGTCCCCTCCCAGGCATGGGTACAGATGGGCACTGCCGGAGACAGGCAGGCACCAACAGATGCACGGCGTTCACAAGCTGACAGGCGCTTCCCAACCGCAAGACAGAGGGAAGAGCCGCAGGGACCACAGATGGTCAGGCAGGCACAAGATAGAGCCATCCATGCCCACGCAGGCACTCACACGGTGACACACAGCCCCTAAAGACATGTGCACACACACATGAGCGGTGACACGCAGAGCAGGGCACAGGCACACCCATGGACCCACAGCTCACATGGATGAAGATCATGGGTAGGACATCCCCTCTGGGCATGCAGGGAGGGGACAGGCTCTTACCCATGCTCTGTGGCACAGAGCGAGCGCAGGCTCAGGTACCAGCTGCCTGTCTGGGGGTAGGGGATCCGCAGGCGGCTGAGGCTGGCTGTGGCATTGACGGAGAGCAGGAAGCCTGCCAGGGACTCTGTGGACCAAGAGAGCTCCATGTGAGCAGGGCAGGGGCAGCCCCTTCCCCTGGGCAGAGCTGGGACAGGGACAGAACACCCCAGGGCCAGATGCCCCCACGGTTTCTGCTATCTCCCACCCAGTTTCATGCCAGACACATGGAGGGCAGGAGACCCGCACAGCCATGGCAGGATGGACATGCACAGCCCAGCCTACCTGTCTCGCAGGTGACTGAGGCGTTGTCACTGGACGTCAGTGGGACTTCGTGGTTCAGACACCCAAACACCGTCACATTCTCGCCACACAGGGAGCTCTGAGAACAGGGGAGGAGATGGCCCTAAACCATGGGCCATGGGATATGTTCCCTGCTCTGCCATCATCCACGTAACAGCACACACCCCAAATCCAAGCTATCACCCTGCCATTGAGCACTCTCATCTGTGTTCCGTCACCCAAGAACTCTCAAACCCATAACCCAAGAGCACCCCAAATCCCATTCCTTGCTCTGCTGCAGCCTTGACATCACCCATCTGCTACACTGTCCCCCCTCTCAAGCTGCTCTGCCCTATCCAGGGCGCAGAATGGCCATCTCACCACATTGAGCCGCAGCTCCAGGTTGAGCACCCCACCACTGTCCAGCACCGGCAGGAGGTTGATGACGAAGACAGCAGGGCGGTCGGGTGGCACTGACACGTTGGGTCCAAAGAAGATGTAGAAGTGGACGGAGAAGGTGTCCAGCTCATTGCGCAGCGTGGGGCGGATGGGCCAGCACCGCTCACTGGCAGGTGAGGTGATGGGGACTGGGTGCTTCGTGCCATTGGGGCTGGTAGGTGGAGGGCTGTCCCCCAGCGCCATCCCACCCGCAGAGCCGAAGGAGTGGGGCATGTTCATGGAAGCACTGGAGGGTAGGAAGGGTGGCCGGGCCAGGCTGGGCTGGGAGCAGTCTGGGGGGCAAAGAGCTGTCAGCCTGGGCACTGCACAGCTCCTCCAACCCTGTCTTAGTTCTCACCTCCCCTTCTTGCCCACCGCACACTTCCATGTGCAACCCAGCTCCAAAACCTCCCAGTGTCCCCATCCCAGCAGAGCTGTGTATAACCCTGTGCCCAGCTGGGGCCAGATCCTGTGTGCATCCTTTACCCCCCACCAGTCACCCAAGTGGGCACAAGACCATGCCCCTTACTCACACCTTCCAATGTACCCTCACCTGTGAGCTGCACGGTGACCTGGAAGGAGATGGTGCCTGGCACCCCAGGGTGTTTCTCCACCAGCACATAGTACCAGTGCTGCCAGAAGGGCAGGTCCAGTGCCAGCTGGCAGGGATCGTGCTCCCGGCAGTCCAGTGCTGTGGAGTTGTGCAGGGGGGGAGCCTTGGCCCGCACACGCAGCCAGAGCGGGCAGCCCTCAGCCCCATGGCACCGCAGCACCTCCACCAGCACTCGTGATGTGTAGCTTGGCACAAACACCCTACGGGACAACAGTGTCAAGTCCTGCCCTTCAGCACAGACCAGTGGGGCTGGGAAGGCAAGGCAGAAGGATGGGGCACCCCCAGATCCCCATTCTGGAGGTGCCCCCTCCTTAGGAAACCCTCTTGCACTCACTTGTAGAGGCAGGAGCGGTTGTGGGGGGCCATGCTCTGCTCAGTGACATAACCAGGGTACAGCACGGCGATGTTCACCAGGCGCTGCACAATGAGCTGTGGCTGGAAGAGGTACTGGCACTCCTCGTAGAGCCCCTGCACCAGCAGGACAGTCAGGATGGGGCAGGCGGCACAGGGCATTGTCCTCACTTGGGACATCTGCCTTGGGCACTGCCAGCCCAAAACAGCCAGACTCCAGCACAGCCCTGCAGTGAGCCCTGCTGCCCCATGGTCCCCCCAAAGCCCTTCACCTTGACAGAGATCTTGCCCTCATCTTTGGGCAGGTGAGCAGCCAGGAACCAGTCCCCGGGCAGCGGGCTGGTGACATTGAAGACCCCCGTGGTGCGGTTGGGCAGGGTCCAGGTGAGAGTCAGTGCAAAGGAGCCAGGGACAGCCGTGTCCCTGGGGAAGTGCGTGTGCAGTGGGTTAATGACGGAGGGAGCC
Organism: Strigops habroptila; assembly: GCF_004027225.2. Taxonomy (NCBI): domain Eukaryota; kingdom Metazoa; phylum Chordata; class Aves; order Psittaciformes; family Psittacidae; genus Strigops; species Strigops habroptila. Next base: position 11,422 of record NW_022651074.1, read on the forward strand.
CCTGAGCGGAAGTACCTGCAGGAGAGACAGCAGTTAGCAGGGTGCAGGCTGGGCATCACAGCAGGACGAGCATGCCCTACATGTCGGGGGTCTATCTTTCATGCTATTAGGAAGCCTAAAGACATCGTGGGAGGCCATTTGTAAGCTGGGACCATTCGATAAGGGTCTTAGTGACATGGTTTAGTGGTGGACTTGGCAGTCCTGGGATAATGGTTGGACTTGATCTTATAGAATCAACTAGGTCTTTTCCAACCTGGTTGATTCTATGATTCTGTGACCTTGCTGGAGACTGTCAGCTTCCTTGGGTGGGTGTTCAAGCAAAACTGTTCATGTATGGGGTGCACAAAAGACTGGACCCTGCAAGAGCGGAAGATGAATCATGGGGAGTGAGCGTGCATGTGTTTGTGCATGCATGAGTACTCCTCTGCACGTATGCGCATGTGTGCCCATATACATATGTGTGCCCATGTAAGTAAAAAGCAGACAAGAGCAGCCAGGCTCCAGAGCACAGCCAGGCAGCAGGCAGCAGGCAGGGACAGGCAGAGGCAGGCAGGAAGGAAACAAACAGGGCAGGCTGCTTACTCACACGGTGATGCTACGATCTGGGCATTGGTCCCCAAAGGTGCCACCCTGCTCCTTGAAGGTGATGAGGTTCCAGACAGCAATGACTGTGTCCTCAGGGATGTGGAAGTGGAAGAGCTCGATGCTGGCAAAGGAGCGGAAGGGGCTGAGCTTGCGTGGTGTGCGGGTGAAGTAGTCAGTCACAAAGAGCCCATCTGCAGAGGAGACCCAAGGGACTCTCAGCAGGGTGGAGAACTAGGGGAAAGGGAGGGCAGCACCCAGGGTCTGAACATGTCCCAAAACCAGGAGGCAGAAGTGCCTGGGGCTGTGCCATTTCAGTGAGTGCCACTTCATTGCTGAGGGCTGATGTCAGCTGTGCCCAGCTGCATCTCTCAGGCCTGGCACAGTTTGCATCATGCCTGGTTCAGCATTGCCTCAAGCCCAGTTCCCAGGCTTGGGCACTCATCTTCTGGAGCCTGAGCAACCTTTTGCTTTGGCTGCTCACACTCAGCCTAGGTGCAGCCCACCTCTTTCAACTCATCGTCCTCTTCAGTGAGGATATGATCCCTGCATTTAACATGTAATAAAGGGCTGTTCCTCACAGCTCCAGTCCTGCCCCAACAGGTCAGGGCACAGATGCCCCCTCTTTCTCTGCCTGCTGAGGCGGATCAGCACAGAGCCCATCATAAACCACAGAGTCCTACCCTAGAGCTATGAGAAGAAGGAGTGAGCAGTGCATTTCCTGCACAGCCTCCCAGCTCTCCCATGGTTTGCGGAGGAGGAATGGTGCACATATGCGTGCACATATGCACACGTGGGTGCTGTCTGCGTGCGCGGCAGTGTGGAGGCGTGCACACCCACAAGCACCAAAAGTGTGCGTTGCCGAGCACAGCCCCGTGTCTGCAAGACACTTCCTGCGAGCCCACAGCATTCACTGGGACCATCTCCCCCTGCCCAACTGCCTGACAGTTTGATTTCCAGGGGTTTACAGGACCCCAGCAGCAGAGGGTGGGGTCCTGTAAACCCCTGGGGTCCTCCTTGGCACAATAGAGGCAAGGGAGACCTGGTCTCCAGACAGCAGCCGTAACTTCACCCTACCATTGCCACACTTCCCCAGTGCCTGGGAGACCCATCCATTATCTCCCAGAGATGCACTAAGGATGAGATGCACCTCCGCACAAGCTGCCAGCAAGTGGGATGCCAACAGAGGATGGGCTGGAAGCAGACCTGTGCCAAGGAGGGGTTGTCCAGTGGGGAGAGGGGTAGCAGAGAAGGAGGGCTGGTTTTCACAGCATGAACCTGGCTGGGAGAGCGTGCATGTGCTTGTGTGCACATGTGTTTTTGCTGTGTGTGTGCCCCAGCCGGCTGTACACTGACATGCGTCTGCTCCTTGCCTGGAACAAAGGCAGCTCCCCCTCCCCTTCGCTTCCAGCCAACACAAGCAAGGCATGAAATACCTGTCTCAATGCAAGAGCACCCGATCCCGTCTTCCCCACCACAAACCAACAAGGCAGCTCCCCTCCCCATGTGCAGACAGTGAGCTGGCAGGGGACCCAAGCGAGGATGGGGTGTTGAACGCAACTCTAGCAGTGGCATGGGGGGAGCCATTCGGAGCTTCCCAGTCTGAGTGCAGTTTTCCCCATGCCTCCGCGCACAGGGCAAAGAGCGAGGAGCCAGCTGCAGGTCAATCTGAAACCCCGTAGCTGCATGACCAGAGCACGGGAGAGTTGCTGGAGGATGGAGAGGAATTTCCTAGCCAAGAGGGGGGGGAACAGGGAAGAAAACAAGCGCTGCTTTGGCAGGGTGGGAGCCGCGGGACCGCCCGCCTTGGGACCACAGTCGCAGGTCGCGACCGGCGGTCAGCACCGCGGACAGCTCCGGTCAGGCTGTCAACACCGCGGACAGCTCATGGAAGCGAGTGGTCAGCACCGCGGACAGCGCTGATTATGGGGCGGTCAGCACCGCGGACAGCTCCTGGCATGGGGCGGTCAGCACAGCGGACAGCACCGGGCATGGGGCGGTCAGCACCGCGGACAGCTCCCGCGGCTGCCCTACGGCGACCCTCGCCCTGCGGCACCGGCACCCCCCAGCCCTCTGTTTCCGTCCCCCGGGGATGCCCCCTCCAATCCCCTGGGTACCCCTCCGCATGTCCATCACCAAGACAGCTCTTCATGCCCCACAGCACGCTCACCCTCGCACAGTCCCACTAGTGAAACACGCCCCCCCACCTCGCTGCGTGCACAACCCCCTCTCCGTAGGCTGTCCGTTCCCACTGCCCCACCGCACGCACACAGCTTTCTGCCCTCCAACTGCAGTCCCCCGAGCCCACGTCCCATGCACATGAACCGTCCCCAAGCTGTTCCGCTGCATTGTGTACAGCCTGCGTCCTGCTGGCACGCACACCTCTGTGCCCCACCGCACACTTATCTCCATGCCCTGCTGCTCGGGCACCCCAAGCCCCACAACATGCTTGTCGTTTTGCCCCATGGCATGCACATCCTCACTCCCCCGTTGCGCTGGCGTCTTGTACCCTCTGCACATGCATCCTTATGCCCCGTTATGCAAACACCCCACGGCACACGCACTTCTGTGTCCCATTGCACCCATCTTGTGCCTTCTTGCTCCATGTCGCTGACCCGCGTACCCCCACCTCTTGCCCCATTGCGCTCATGCCCCGCACACAACTAGGCTCATCTCTATGCCCTGTTGCTTACATGCCCCGAACCCCACTGCCTGTGCACCGCGTCCATCCCTCCTTGCACAGAGTCACCATGTCCCACTGCATATGCACCCCACACTCCTCAGACCCAGCGGATGCTGCACCCCACTCCCCCCCGCCAGCCCCACTGCGTGCACCTCCCCACATCCCACCTCTCCCATACCTCACCATTCCCACCACAAGCTCGCCCCCGTCTTTCCCCACCACCCGAGCACCAAGCACCCCACCGCACGCACCTCCATCCGTCCTATACCACCCCCTCCCTTCCTCCGCTGCCCCACACTCCCCCCCCCGCCCTCTCCCCGGTGCCCCTCCGTGTGCCCCACATACACCCGTGCCCGGCCGCGGGTCTCACCGGCGGGGGCGGGCAGGAGGAGCAGCGGCAGCAGGAGCAGGGGCAGCGCGGGCCGGAGCCGCTGCCCGCCGCCGCACCGGCCCATGCCGCCGCCACGGCTGCCGCGGGGCGCGCGCCCACAGCAGCCCCGCCGCGCACCGGCGACCATGACGTCACCCGCCCCGCCCCCCCACCCCCCCACCCCCCCCCCCCCCGCCACCATTGGCCCCCACGAGCGTCACTCGCCCCGCCCCCCAGGAGCGACCACCCACATCATCCCCCCCCCCCAACATCACTGGTGTGACCCCGCCGCTTGTCGGGGCACCGGGGACAGGGACAATGAGTGGGGACAGGGATGTGGGGCTGGGGAGGGGGGCAATGAGTGGGGACAGGGATGTGGGGCTGAGGACTGTGATGGCGAGCTGGGGAGGGGGGCAATGAGTGGGGACAGGGATAGGGGGCTGGGAAGAAGGACATGGGGCTGGGGACAGGGACAATGAGTGGGGACAGGGATAGGGGGCTGGGGAGGGGGTCAACGAATGGGAACAGGGATGTGGGGCTGAGGATAGGGACAAGGGATGGGGACTGGGACAATGGGACCAGGGAGCTGGGACCAGGGACAATGAGTGGGGACAGGGATATGGGGCTGGGGAGAAAGACAATGAATAGAGACAGGGATGTGGGGCCGGGGACATGGATAGGGAGCTGGGGACAAGGACAATGAGTGGAGACATGGATATGGGGCTGGGGACAAGGACATGCGGCTGGGGAGGGGGACAATGAATGGGGACAGGGATGTGGGGCTGGGAACAGTGGTAGGGAGTTGGGGACAAGGAAAATGAGTGGGGACAGGGATATGGGGCTGGGGACAGGGACATGGGACAGGGGACATTGATAGGATTGGGGGAGAGGGACATGGGGCTGCTGAGGGGGACATGGGGCCCGGGACAGGGTCAATGAATGGGAACAGGGATACAGGGCTGGGGACAGGGACAATGAGTGGGGTCAGGAACATGGGGCTGGGGAGGGGGACAATGAATGGGGACAGGGATGTGGGGCTGGGGATAGGGACAAGGGATGGGGACTGGGACAATGGGACCAGGGAGCTGGGACCAGGGACAATGAGTGGGGACAGGGATATGGGGCTGGAGGAGAGGGATATGGGGCTGGAGAGGGGGACATGGGGCTCGGGATAGGGCCAATGAATGGGCACAGGAACATGGGGCTGGGGAGGGGGACAATAAATGGGGACACAGACAGGGGGCTGGGGACAGGGACAATGAGTGGGGACAGGGATATGGGGCTGGAGGAGAGGGACATGGGGCTGGCGAGGGGGACAATGAATGGGAACAGGGATATGGGGCTTGGGAGGAGTACGATGAATAGGGGCAGGGATGTGGGGCTGGGGATAGGGACAAGGGATGGGGACAGTGATAGGAGACTGGGGACAGGGACAATGAGTAGAGACAGGAATATGGGGCTGGGGAGAAGGACATGAGGCTGGGAAGGGGGACAATGAACAAGAACTGGGATTTGGGACTGGGGACAGGGTCAATGAGTGGGCACGGGGAAGAGTGCTGGGGAAGTGGGACAGGAGCTGGGGAGGGGGACAATGAGTGAGGACAGGGACATGGGGCTGGGGACAGTGGCACAGACCGAGGACAAGGACACAGGCTGGGGACAGGGATATAGGCTGAGGACACAGGGATGAGGCTGGGGAAAAAGGACATGGGGCTGGCAACAAGGATATGGGGCTGGGGACAAGGATAATGACTGGGGACAGTGACACAGGTCTTAGGGACAGGGACACAGGCTGGGGACAGGGATACAGGGCCAGAGGGAGAGGGACAAGGGACTTGGGGTATGCGCTGGGGCTGAGGACAGAGACAAGGGCTGGGGGACAGGGGCAAAACCTGAGGACCAGGACACAGGGCTTGGTGACTGGGGACATGGAGCCGGGATGTAGGTGGCCACAGGGGCTGGAACACGGGGGTCAAGGGGGCTACAATGCCAGTGGCAAACAGGGCATCTTGTGGAGAGGGGATGGGAGACAGCAAAGGCTACCTGTGGGGCTGAGGGGGCTACTTGTGGGGCTGTGTGATAGGTGCCGGGTGGCTTTCTAACCACCTTGTTATAATAAATCATGTTATTTACCTTATACAGGAGGTGTCCATGAGCGGGGCACTGTATGTGTGGGGGGATGAGAGCATCCTGACTGGAACCGGCCTCATCGCGCTTCCCAAACTCCCCTGGTATCACCCTCACCCTCCCTTGACACCGCTGTCCCCCTTACCCACGCCGGGTGACCCACAGCGGGCACAGCCCCACTGAGGACTCTCCCATCCCGCTCCCCCGGGGGTGCTGGGGCGCTCAGCACCGATGGCTCCGCAGCGCCGGTCCGGATGCGGCCCCAGCCTTCTCTTCCGTTCTCCGGCTCCCCTCGGCGCCTGCGCCTTTTCTCCCTCCGGCCGCCAGGGGCGCGGTAGCGCTCCGCCCTGTGCTGCCCCGGCGCCTCTCTGCTTCCTCTCGCTTCCCGGGCGCTGATTGGTACTAAGCGACAGCAGCGCGGCGGTGACGCCACTTCCGCCGGCGGCAGCGGGCCGGGCGGGCGGTGCGAGGTGGCTGCTGCCGCTCCGGGCTCCAGGCCCAGGCCCGGGCCCCGCCGCTCCCGGGGCCATGGAGTTCCCGCCCGCTCTCTTCCCGTCCCCGTTCGGCTCCGGCCCGCCCCGGCAGGAGGGTGTCCCCGCCGCGGCCGCGGGCTGGGGGGAGCGCGGGCAGGTGCTGGAGGCCGGTCCCGGCGCGGCGCTCGCCTCCCGCCGCCTGTCCCCGCAGGCCGAGCCGGCGTTCGTGCCCCGCCGCGGCGGGACGGGCGAGAGCTGGGACCCCGCCTGCGCCGCCGCCGTGCCCTGCCTGCCTCCTAACGCGAGTGAGCGCCGCGGGAGGGCGGCGCTGCCCGTCCCACCCGCACCGCTGCGGCTCGGGATCCACCGGCGGCTTTAGCGGCTCCCCCCTCCCCCCACGGTGTGTTGGCGCAGGGGGAGCCGCCGCCTGCTGGTGCCATAGCGGCCCCTTCGCTCTCCCCGCAGGCTGCTGGGTCCCCTCGCTCGCCCCTCAGGACATCCTGTACCGCGGCATGCTGCGCAGGAAGCTCCGGGAAGGCAGGTCCGGAGCCACCCTGGACTTCAGCAAGCAGGTAGTGCCTGGGGCACCGTGTCCTACTGAGGGCTTGGTGGTCGGCATGGGATCCCTGCACATCCCAACTGCTCCCTGTCCTTCCCTCACAGCTGGGCCATTTCTTTGTGGATCACCCAGAAGATGCGTTTGGCTCCCTGGGGCAGCTGCTGCACAAGAACTTCCACTTGGGCAACTCCATCCTGAGGGTCAGTGTCCGTCCAGGAGCAATAACGCTGTTCCCACACACATTCCTCATGCAGCTGCCAGCCACAACCTCTGCTCCCTGTCGCCACAGAGGCCGGCCCGGGAAAGCACCATCCGGATGACAGCTTTGATGGAGGATATCGAGCGTCTGGAGGCCAGGCGGTAAGTGTCCCCATGTGATAGAATCACAGAATGGTTCGGATTGGAAAGGACCTTAAGATCATCCAGTTCCAACCCCCTGCCATGGGCAGGGACACCTCGCACTAGGCCATGTCTCCCAAGGCTCTGTCCAGCCTGGCCTTGAACACTGCCAGGGATGGAGCATCCACAACCTTGCTGGGCAGCCTGTTCCAGTGTCTCACCACCCTCACTGTAAAGAACTTCTTCCTTATATCCAATCTAAACTTCCCCTGTTTCAGTTTGAACCCATCACCCCTTGTCCTGTCACTCTAGTCCCTGATGAAGAGTCCCTCCCCAGCATCCTTGTAGCCCCCTTCACATACTGGAAGGCTACTCTGAGGTCTGCATCCCCTGCCCTGGAGAGGGCTGGGGGGGCTCCTGCTCTCTCCCTCACTTGACGCTGTGTGTTCCCCGGCAGTGGCTGCCCCCGGCGGCAGCAGCTCGTGCCCCGCCTGCGCTGGTTCTCCCACCTCTGCCGGGACTGGCTGTTCGAGGTGCCGCTGGGGCTGCTGGCAGACTGCGTGCACGAGGAGCTGCTGCTGCAGTGGGGCAGCCTGCTCTTCGATGACAGCCCTACAGGGGGGGCGCTGGCCTGGCTGCCCCCCAAAGATGCCGGGGCACGCATGGGCCGCCTGGTGTACCCCAGAGGGCAGGCCATGAACCATCTCTGTATCCTTTCACATGGCGTGTCCCTGGGAAGGGAAGGAGGTGGGGGGGTTGTTTTGCACTGCCCTTAGCTGGCACCCCAGATTTCCAGGACATGGTTCTGGAGGAGCTGCCCCACGCCCAGGGCTCTCCAGCATGGTTTGAGCTCAACGGACGCATACGGCAAATAGCAACTGCCCGGGTGGACGGGGAAGGTGAGCCAGACCCAGGATCCAAACCTCGGGCAGGGCATGGGGTGGCAGGGAGACCCCAGGGTGCTGCCATCTCACATGCCGCCTCCCGTGCCCTGCCAGATTTCATTGGAGTCCGCTCGGACTATCACTGTGGCGTTTGGAGGGTGCCAGGCAGGAAGGAAGCAGCTCCAAGCCCACTGCAGGTCATCCGCACCAGCGTGCCTGTTTCCTGTCTCACTGTCAGGTAGGCGATGAGGGAACGGAGCTCTGCAAGGAGGGGGCTCTGCTGCCTCTGCAGCCCTCCCTGCCGTGGGAGGTGCTCCCACCCCCGTGGTGATGCCGTCCATCCCATCCCACAGCCCTCATCTCCCTGGGGAGTTGGCTGTCTGCACCCAGAGCGGAGCCGTCTATCTCTGGAGCGTCGAGACAGGGTGAGAGGCGGCACTAAGGGCTGGGAAGGGGGCTCATGCAGACCCCTGGTCTCAGAGCAGAGAGAGAGGGCCCCAAGCAAGAGGGGCAGCTCTTCTTTCTCCCATCACTGCCTTCTCCCCACAGGCTGCAGCAGCTCCGACACGACCCCGAGACCATGTTTTTCCGGGACCACTCACCCTGGCGCTGGGCTGACTTCACTGCCCACCCGCGGGTGCTGAGCTGTGCTGACCGCACCGGCCTGCAGTGCTTGGACACCCGGGTGGGCACGGGGCTGGTGATGGGGAGGGGAGAGGGTTCCCCAGCCTGGGGTGCTGACAGACCCCGCTCTGCTGCTGCAGGTCCCCGAGAGATGCCAGTTTGACTTGTTCAAGGTGGGTGATGAAGCCAGCTGCCAGCAGGGCGAGCGCGTGGTGCTGCCCATGTACCTGGGCAAGGCTCATCCTTCCCAGCACCTTGTCACCACACAGGTGAGACCCACCATGGGGGGACACCCCAGGACAGCCCTGCAGGCAAAGGGGGGTCTGCCACAGCATGTTGATGTGAGCCCCCTAACCCGTGCCCCCCATCCCAGTTCTCTGTGTACGTGCTGGACGAGCGGTTGCCACTGGTGCCCATGTTGAAATGGGCACACATGATGAAGGACCCCCCCATCTTTGCCCACCTGATCCCAGGCGGCTCTGTGAGGACCCATAAGGTGCTGCTTGGCACATCCCGCACCCAGGAGCTGTTGCTGCTGCAATACTGGGGTGAGAGATGGGGTTTGGGGGTGCCGTGGGGTTCCTCTGCGACCCAGCATTTTCACTGCTGGCACAAGCTGTCCCCCTGGTGCTCACCGGCCAGTTTTTGGTGTGTTGTTTCACAGGGGGCAGCCAATCAGTCTGCCAGCTAGCGGGGCTGCCACAAAAGCTGCACAGCATCGCTGGCTGCCTGCAGCACCTACCTGCACAGCTCCCACACCGTCACCGCCTGCTCCAGCACCGCCTCAGCACCCCGGCTGCTGGTGGGTGCCCTGCGCCGACCCGGGGTGCGGGTCCTGGTGGGGAGGGAAGTGGGCTGGAGCGGGGGAAGGCGTAACCCTGGGTGGGGGGTGGTTGAAAAAACAAAAGCAAAGCCCTCAACAACCCTGTGTGAGATAATAGTGGCTGAAAAAAGGATGTGGGGAGCAGGAGTCAGCAGTGAGTGTGCCCATGTGGGCTGGAGGCAGCTCCCACTGCTGGTCAGGCCCCAAGGCAGTGTGTCCCCCCTGTCCCCACAGGTCTGGCTGCCACACTGCAGGAGGATGGCTCGCAGGAGTCCCTGCTGGTTTTCCAGCTCTCTGAGGCTGGGGATGTGTTCTGCCAGAGGCTGACCCACGAGGCAGCGCAACCCCCTGCACCCACCACCGTGGATGAGGCCACAACATCCCCCGGTTCTTCCCCTCTCTTTGAGTCTCCAGTCAACAGCCCGCTGCGCTTGGGCAGTGAGAAGGAAGAGGAGGAAGAGCAAACCTTCTACTTGTCCAACGTGGAGGTGATTATCAATGAGGAGGAGGAGGAGGAGGAAGTGTTGAACACTCAAACAGCCCAGGACAAAGCCAAACTGCCGCAAGCGCCCTGTGCCAGCCCGGAGCCCCCCCCAGCAGTTC
>NW_022651075.1:0-24155 GCF_004027225.2 Strigops habroptila
TACTTGCCCTTTTTTTAGAAAGAGCTGTTCATTTCAAACATTCTGTTATTCTGCTAAATATTTATCATCTAATCGGTTTGTTGAGAGATGCAGAAACTTCTTTTGTCCTTAATCCTGATTTTAAGTTATTATATTATTTTTCTCAAATATATCCATAATAGAGACACATGCATATATACAATTCTGTAAGAGATTAAGAGATGGAAAAGTCTCTTCGCTATGAGCATACCACTGAAATTCAGTGTAAGTTTATAACTAATTTGCCTTGGGTCTTTTAAAAATCTCTGATTTTCCTCTAGGTATCTTCAGTAGCTTTGGTTTGTCTGGTTGGGAAAATAAATAAATTAAATAAACAGCAAAAGGAATCTAATTCATCTTCGCACCCAAATCATCTCCCTGAAGTGAGGGGAAAGAACACTGCAAACAAAAACAACTGTTCCTATTCTGAAGGGAATTTGAATGAGTAATATTAAAAGCATATTTTCCTTGTTTCCACGATCTGACAGAAGCATGAAACTGGAAAATAAGAATGAAAGGCATTATTGAAATAATTCTCATATACTTAATCCCTTATTCAATATAACTTTTTTTTGCCAATCCCAGTGGAAATACTTTTTAGTGCTAGCCAGACTCTGAAATTGCTCATGCAAATAGTTCATAAGAAGATGTATATATAGTCATCATTCTTGCGTAGCCCACTATTTGTTTCAGGACTATCAGTGTTCCTAAGCCTTCATTTACAGTTGTATTCAAGATTTTCACTTCATAAAGATCTGATCCACAACTAACTAGCACCGGTGAAAACAGAGAAGGAATCTAGACTCTGCCCTAAGTCTCTCACCTCCTTTTATCATCCTCAACATTATATCTTCTTGTTTTGGAACATGGGATGCAGTTGTAGCCACAAGCTCTGCCTATTCAGACTAAACGTTTCCAGACTGACTTAAGACTTGGGACTAGTGTCTGACACTAAAGAATTTGCTCACACTGAATCTTCATGCAAGATATCCTTAAAAGTCACAGTGAGTTGCATGTGAGGTGAAGGTGTAGGAATGGCCTTAAAGCCTTTCTCCATTAGCAACTGTTTTACCATAACTGGCTTCCAGGAAACAAATGAGGATTTTCTTTTTTTAGGATTTTAAGCCTAAAGAACATATGTATATGTTCTTTTACCTATGTAATTCGCTGTTCTATGGTACTTTTTCATAAATGATTTGCATTTATAACTGATTTATGTTTTCTCAAGTTAAAAAATATATGTGGTGAAGTTATGCTAAGGAAGGGAGAATGTAGAAGAAATTTTATGGTTACTTTACCAAGCTGTTCATGACAATGGTATTGTTCTTTCAAGTAATTTAACTTGTTCTGGAGAAATGGCACCTGGGAACCAGCCACACAGGAGTGTATTTATTGAGAAGCTGATACTCCTGCCAACCTTGTCGCTGTCCCAAAGGGTCCACCTATATTTCCAAAAAGTTAGAGAGTCATGCAAAAAGAGTCAGAAATGAGTTGGCAACCCCACTGGAATGAACAAATATACTTTCTTGTTTAGGGCTTAATATTTGCTCTCTTTTAACAAAATCATCGGAACTTCTTGTCTCTTCACCACAGGATTTATGGCTTGCTTGCCTACTTCTCTGATTGTATTCAGAGGTGTCAGATATTTTAAGATATCTATCTCTTGTGTTGAACTTTTTCCTAATGAAGTAAAAATTATTCAACATGTCAAGCACGGGCCTTTGTTTATTATTTTATACCATCTACTGTTGGTTGGAATTTTTCAATCAGCTGCTGTCTCTTATCAATATCCTTCCATCTTTGGAGATTACTTATTATGGTGAGAGAAAAGTAACTGTTTTGAAAAAGCCTTCCTAAGAGTGGTGCATGGTTATATAAAATTATCCCCATCTTCCTTGTAGATGAACCAGTGGAGCACATATATTTAGTTGAATTTTCACTTTCTATATGTGTGTGTGTATATATATGTATATAATTTCCTGTATGTATTTAACATCATTGTGTGTTTCTTTTGTTTTGGTGCTTAAAGAAAATACATGGTCTCCAGGCTAAAATTTAACCTAAGAATCAGCATTAATTTATTGCCAGTTCCAGCTCAGATACTAACTGTAGCAAAAGCATGTTGCAGTTTTCCTGTACCCAAGATTATCTAGGAAGGAAGTAGAGATGAAAGGTTGTTAAACTTGCCTCTTTGGGGTGTACAAGAGACTTGTTATCTTCAGCATAGAGGCAACAGGCGCATGCATTATTATCAACACTGGAATAAATCCACTAACTAATTAGATGTAAAGTATATTGGGAAATATAAAATTCAATGAATCCAGTGAACAAGGGATGCATCCCTTGAAGAATCTCTGCCTGGACTTTGTCAGGAAAATGTGTGGTTAAGTGTTGCAACATCTATAACTTCCTACTTCATAGTGCCAGAAATCAGCAGCTGAAAGATGCAATTCACAGAAAACAACAACTGACTTGCTATGATGGACTACTGCCTGCTCCCTTTTGGTCTCTGAAAGGGAGACATGTGGTGTGGCACTGAAGAGTTTGAGGGTTAACATATTTGCTACTTAAGAAACAATTTGGACATTAAAAGGAGTCTTAATGTAGCAGATTTTATTCATCTGTGCAACACAGTAAGCTTTGATTTAGGCAATCAAGATTTTCTTTATATTTAATTGTGTACACTGGTTTTCATTCAGTCAATGAGTTGTCAGCTTTTCATGTATTTTTAAAGTCTCACGAGTAGATGATCTGAAGTGCTGTTAATTATCAATTAAATTTTCTCAGTGTAGATTGTAAAAAGTTCAGATGAACCCAATTAGGAAGAATCCAGCTTCCTTCTGCACCTCTAGACTCAATTATTTTAAAGTATATGATAGCACAGGAAAATAATCAAACTTTTCCTATCAGTTACAAATGTGCTCCTAAAATCAGATACTAAAAAAGTCAGAAATGAGTAATTCAAAAGTGAAATTAATAGAATTACATTATTCTTTGTTTGGCTTTTTACTCCCTGCATGGTCAAATGCTATTTTCACCGAAGAGATGACCTTGTAGATTTATAGACTTTTTTATCTGGGATATTTTTGGTTTAGAAATCCTTCTACTGCTAGAGGCTTGCTATAAATGCTGCATTTCTGTGAGCCAGTTATAATCACTGTCATATAACTTTGGATGTTTATTTTGCTGGTTAAATACTCAGGTCTCCCAGTTTCATAGGAAACTGTAGTTTCCACTTCCATCCTGTCTTCTCATTTATCTCATATGGTCAATACATTTCCACAGCATCGTAAATGTACGTGATGTTTCAGAGAACCCTGCTGACCTGAGTTTATTATCCTCAACACATTATGCTACTGAAATAAGGCAGTGGAAGGGATTTCAAGAGAAGCCTAACAAGGAGTTTTTAAAATATTCTGGCCTAAGAGAAAGAAAATAGAAAGAAAAGAAAGAAAATACCTCCTGAAACAAGCAATATGTGTGCTTGAAGCAAGGAAGGATGTGCAGTGATCAGGAAAGCTACTTTGCCTATGTCAGAAGACATGAGAGATAAATCTATTCAAGGCTGAATTAGATCAGTATTTTGTCTGAAGGCCCAAGAAATGTACAACTTTGAATAGGAGTGAATCTCCTCAGCCTCTGAGTTTATTTCCTTGTTTGGAAAAAAATGAATGCTACTTTCAGTGGTCTTGATTGAAATAGCAACCATCTTATAGCTGGGTTTTTCCCCTTCTAGCTGTAATGAAAGGCTGTTCAAGAACCACTCTGACAGGTGAAAGAATTTCAGTGTTCAGACTCAGTGTATTCACGAGCAGTTTGCAATCATTTATCTTTACCTTAAATAACTCATTTATTTGTTATTTCTGTATAATACAATAAGTGTATTTGTATTTACAAATAACATTCTTCTCTTAAGGCTTTCCATTCCTTTGGTTATCCCAGTAGCACTTACCTTTACCCACGCAGATTGAATAATTTTTTTCCTTTTAATATGAATGTTGTGCAGAGTGATACTAATATTTCAGGTTTTCCACAGAAGCATTTATCTCTGCGTATTCTAGAATCACACTTACCTTTCTCTCAGCTGTTTTCTGTTGGTGACAGTATCATTTTCTGACCCATAATAAGGTCACCTTCTTTTTCATTCACTTCCAGTTGATGACATTCCAGTTTATGACAATTCTTGCTGTAACTCTTACTGTCCATCATGGGCGATACTGTACTGTTACATTTGATCCTGTTTCCATTACTCCACTCCTCATTGCTTGATGTTTTCAGGAAGCAGGTTAAGGAAAGGATTCATCAGTCTCTGCAGTCTTCATTACATTGTTTGTGTCTAGACCTGCATCAGATTTATTTTTAATGAAAATCATAAGTCTTTATCATCTCCCTTTTATTTTGTTCCCAAGGGCTTGCTTCTTATAATCTTCCTGCTCACCCTTTTTCTTTTCTTTTTAATTTAGATTCTTTAGCATAAACACAGAGTTGCATTGCTAGAGACGCTTTACATTTGCTGACACTAACTATTTGGATCAGCTTTCATTTGAATATTTTGCTCATCATAAAAGCTGAGATCAGCCACCACTTCACTAAAGCCAATTTTCTTTGATATTAGGACTATAGATAGTGAACATTAAAATACCAAGCATCTCAATGTTGATGCATCTGCAAAGATATCTCCTTGTTGTGCTGAATCAAATTGATTAAATGTGTTTATTTAGAATGAGACAAGTGTACTGTGCATAGTATAGGCTTAATACCCTGTTGTTATACTAAGGGTTTTTTACATGCGTGTGCACCATATTTTTGTTAATGGTTTCTTTTATCACGTATATTCTTATCATAAACAAAAATCTGTTGTGCACAGTAAAGTAGAAGTATCAAGATGAAAGCTGATCCAAATAGTTAGTGTCAGCAAATGTAAAGCGTCTCTAGCAATGCAACTCTTGTGTTTTATGCTAAAGAATCTAAATTAAAAAGAAAAGAAAAAGGGGGTGAGCAGGAAGATTATAAGAAGCAAGCCCTTGGGAACAAAATAAAAGGGAGATGATAAAGACTTATGATTTTCATTAAAAGATAAATCTGATGCAGGTCTAGACACAAACAGATGTAATGAGAACTGCAGAGACTGATGAATCCTTTCCTTAACCTGCTTCCTGAAAACATGCAAGCAATGAGGAGTGGAGTAATGGAAACAGGATCAAATGTAACAGTACAGTATCGCCCATGATGGACAGTAAGAGTTACAGCAAGAATTTGTCATAAACTGGAATGTCATCAACTGGAAGTGAATGAAAAAGAAGGTGACCTTATTAGTGGGTCAGAAAATGATACTGTCACCAACAGAAAACAGCTGAGAGAAAGGTAAGTGTGATTCTAGAATACGCAGAGATAAATGCTTCTGGTGGAAAACCTGAAATATTAGTATCACTCTGCACAACATTCATATTAAAAGGAAAAAAATTATTCAATCTGCGTGGGTAAAGGTAAGTGCTACTGGGATAACCAAAGGAATGGAAAGCCTTAAGAGAAGAATGTTATTTGTAAATACAAATACACTTATTGTATTATACAGAAATAACAAATAAATGAGTTATTTAAGGTAAAGGATAAATGATTGCAAACTGCTCGTGAATACACTGAGTCTGAACACTGAAATTCTTTCACCTGTCAGAGTGGTTCTTGAACAGCCTTTCATTACAGCTAGAAGGGGAAAAACCCAGCTATAAGATGGTTGCTATTTCAATCAAGACCACTGAAAGTAGCATTCATTTTTTTCCAAACAAGGAAATAAACTCAGAGGCTGAGGAGATTCACTCCTATTCAAAGTTGTACATTTCTTGGGCCTTCAGACAAAATACTGATCTAATTCAGCCTTGAATAGATTTATCTCTCATGTCTTCTGACATAGGCAAAGTAGCTTTCCTGATCACTGCACATCCTTCCTTGCTTCAAGCACACATATTGCTTGTTTCAGGAGGTATTTTCTTTCTTTTCTTTCTATTTTCTTTCTCTTAGGCCAGAATATTTTAAAAACTCCTTGTTAGGCTTCTCTTGAAATCCCTTCCACTGCCTTATTTCAGTAGCATAATGTGTTGAGGATAATAAACTCAGGTCAGCAGGGTTCTCTGAAACATCACGTACATTTACGATGCTGTGGAAATGTATTGACCATATGAGATAAATGAGAAGACAGGATGGGAAGTGGAAACTACAGTTTCCTATGAAACTGGGAGACCTGAGTATTTAACCAGCAAAATAAACATCCAAAGTTATATGACAGTGATTATAACTGGCTCACAGAAATGCAGCATTTATAGCAAGCCTCTAGCAGTAGAAGGATTTCTAAACCAAAAATATCCCAGATAAAAAAGTCTATAAATCTACAAGGTCATCTCTTCGGTGAAAATAGCATTTGACCATGCAGGGAGTAAAAAGCCAAACAAAGAATAATGTAATTCTATTAATTTCACTTTTGAATTACTCATTTCTGACTTTTTTAGTATCTGATTTTAGGAGCACATTTGTAACTGATAGGAAAAGTTTGATTATTTTCCTGTGCTATCATATACTTTAAAATAATTGAGTCTAGAGGTGCAGAAGGAAGCTGGATTCTTCCTAATTGGGTTCATCTGAACTTTTTACAATCTACACTGAGAAAATTTAATTGATAATTAACAGCACTTCAGATCATCTACTCGTGAGACTTTAAAAATACATGAAAAGCTGACAACTCATTGACTGAATGAAAACCAGTGTACACAATTAAATATAAAGAAAATCTTGATTGCCTAAATCAAAGCTTACTGTGTTGCACAGATGAATAAAATCTGCTACATTAAGACTCCTTTTAATGTCCAAATTGTTTCTTAAGTAGCAAATATGTTAACCCTCAAACTCTTCAGTGCCACACCACATGTCTCCCTTTCAGAGACCAAAAGGGAGCAGGCAGTAGTCCATCATAGCAAGTCAGTTGTTGTTTTCTGTGAATTGCATCTTTCAGCTGCTGATTTCTGGCACTATGAAGTAGGAAGTTATAGATGTTGCAACACTTAACCACACATTTTCCTGACAAAGTCCAGGCAGAGATTCTTCAAGGGATGCATCCCTTGTTCACTGGATTCATTGAATTTTATATTTCCCAATATACTTTACATCTAATTAGTTAGTGGATTTATTCCAGTGTTGATAATAATGCATGCGCCTGTTGCCTCTATGCTGAAGATAACAAGTCTCTTGTACACCCCAAAGAGGCAAGTTTAACAACCTTTCATCTCTACTTCCTTCCTAGATAATCTTGGGTACAGGAAAACTGCAACATGCTTTTGCTACAGTTAGTATCTGAGCTGGAACTGGCAATAAATTAATGCTGATTCTTAGGTTAAATTTTAGCCTGGAGACCATGTATTTTCTTTAAGCACCAAAACAAAAGAAACACACAATGATGTTAAATACATACAGGAAATTATATACATATATATACACACACACATATAGAAAGTGAAAATTCAACTAAATATATGTGCTCCACTGGTTCATCTACAAGGAAGATGGGGATAATTTTATATAACCATGCACCACTCTTAGGAAGGCTTTTTCAAAACAGTTACTTTTCTCTCACCATAATAAGTAATCTCCAAAGATGGAAGGATATTGATAAGAGACAGCAGCTGATTGAAAAATTCCAACCAACAGTAGATGGTATAAAATAATAAACAAAGGCCCGTGCTTGACATGTTGAATAATTTTTACTTCATTAGGAAAAAGTTCAACACAAGAGATAGATATCTTAAAATATCTGACACCTCTGAATACAATCAGAGAAGTAGGCAAGCAAGCCATAAATCCTGTGGTGAAGAGACAAGAAGTTCCGATGATTTTGTTAAAAGAGAGCAAATATTAAGCCCTAAACAAGAAAGTATATTTGTTCATTCCAGTGGGGTTGCCAACTCATTTCTGACTCTTTTTGCATGACTCTCTAACTTTTTGGAAATATAGGTGGACCCTTTGGGACAGCGACAAGGTTGGCAGGAGTATCAGCTTCTCAATAAATACACTCCTGTGTGGCTGGTTCCCAGGTGCCATTTCTCCAGAACAAGTTAAATTACTTGAAAGAACAATACCATTGTCATGAACAGCTTGGTAAAGTAACCATAAAATTTCTTCTACATTCTCCCTTCCTTAGCATAACTTCACCACATATATTTTTTAACTTGAGAAAACATAAATCAGTTATAAATGCAAATCATTTATGAAAAAGTACCATAGAACAGCGAATTACATAGGTAAAAGAACATATACATATGTTCTTTAGGCTTAAAATCCTAAAAAAAGAAAATCCTCATTTGTTTCCTGGAAGCCAGTTATGGTAAAACAGTTGCTAATGG
Source organism: Strigops habroptila (assembly GCF_004027225.2). Taxonomy (NCBI): domain Eukaryota; kingdom Metazoa; phylum Chordata; class Aves; order Psittaciformes; family Psittacidae; genus Strigops; species Strigops habroptila. The sequence goes on from NW_022651075.1 coordinate 8,406, forward strand.
AGAAAGGCTTTAAGGCCATTCCTACACCTTCACCTCACATGCAACTCACTGTGACTTTTAAGGATATCTTGCATGAAGATTCAGTGTGAGCAAATTCTTTAGTGTCAGACACTAGTCCCAAGTCTTAAGTCAGTCTGGAAACGTTTAGTCTGAATAGGCAGAGCTTGTGGCTACAACTGCATCCCATGTTCCAAAACAAGAAGATATAATGTTGAGGATGATAAAAGGAGGTGAGAGACTTAGGGCAGAGTCTAGATTCCTTCTCTGTTTTCACCGGTGCTAGTTAGTTGTGGATCAGATCTTTATGAAGTGAAAATCTTGAATACAACTGTAAATGAAGGCTTAGGAACACTGATAGTCCTGAAACAAATAGTGGGCTACGCAAGAATGATGACTATATATACATCTTCTTATGAACTATTTGCATGAGCAATTTCAGAGTCTGGCTAGCACTAAAAAGTATTTCCACTGGGATTGGCAAAAAAAAGTTATATTGAATAAGGGATTAAGTATATGAGAATTATTTCAATAATGCCTTTCATTCTTATTTTCCAGTTTCATGCTTCTGTCAGATCGTGGAAACAAGGAAAATATGCTTTTAATATTACTCATTCAAATTCCCTTCAGAATAGGAACAGTTGTTTTTGTTTGCAGTGTTCTTTCCCCTCACTTCAGGGAGATGATTTGGGTGCGAAGATGAATTAGATTCCTTTTGCTGTTTATTTAATTTATTTATTTTCCCAACCAGACAAACCAAAGCTACTGAAGATACCTAGAGGAAAATCAGAGATTTTTAAAAGACCCAAGGCAAATTAGTTATAAACTTACACTGAATTTCAGTGGTATGCTCATAGCGAAGAGACTTTTCCATCTCTTAATCTCTTACAGAATTGTATATATGCATGTGTCTCTATTATGGATATATTTGAGAAAAAATAATATAATAACTTAAAATCAGGATTAAGGACAAAAGAAGTTTCTGCATCTCTCAACAAACCGATTAGATGATAAATATTTAGCAGAATAACAGAATGTTTGAAATGAACAGCTCTTTCTAAAAAAAGGGCAAGTAATATTCTGATTATAGACATTGTAACTGAGCAGGGATAAGAGATGTTGTAAATCCATTAGTGAAGCGCTGCTTGCCTTCATTCTGTTTAATATTTCTTAAAGCTATAAAATTGTATTATGTTAATGTAACCTACAGTCCAAGTGATAAAGGCAGCTAATGTGATTACCGCTCACTGTGCTATAAACCTTTCAGCAAAGCTGCAGACAAATCAGTATGCAACCGTTTCGCATGATGATGGTGTTACACAGATCAGATCACATGTTGAAGGCAGCATCTTCTTGTTGGGACATTCTTATATGACAAAACATTTAAGTAGATACTAGAACTGAAGTTCAAAGCAGTATTCTCACTTCTTATTTTGTGGTGAGTAAGCAAGGCCTAGCAGACCCAGAGGTCCTTGTTTAAACTACATAAGCAAAGAACAAACCTAGTGTGATGTCACAATCATACAGAGAAATTTCAGGTTTGCTGGTATTACTGCTGTCCTTTTCATCTTGTTTCCAAAATAAGCAACAGTTTGCTGAAAATGCTGGAGAATCTTTCCTTATGATCATATGGCAATTATTCTTCTCAGATATTCCCCTATCATCAGCCTGAAGTGGCAACTTTACTTCATCTATTCACCTTTACATTCTAATATAATTCTGTAATTCTATCAGAGAATTCTAATTCACAAAAAAATTATAGTTCACAGCCAAAACTATGAAGTTCAGAAGAGCTACAACAAAACTCTGAACCTGGGATCAAGACATTAACTATTTTATAGGAGCTTGGAATCCAAAGAATCACCTTTTCTGGTGGGACAGATTTACACATTCCCTTCCAGGAAACTTGAACTGGATAAGAACAGATGGTAAGACTATATTCTCAAGATGGGCAGCCAAACAGTCCATTAAAGGGTCTGTTAAAGCCTCTGCCTGAAATGGCCTTGCCCTCTCATGCATTTGTTGCAATTAGTCACTCTGTCCACACATCTACCAATGGCTATTCTTTTCCCTTTCAACTGTGTTTCTGAAAGAAGAAATAGTCATTGTGTGTGTTCAGAAATATGGTATTGTATAAACACTCACTTCCCTATTACTCATTTATAACAGTCTGTGCTTTCTATTTAGAGGTAACTCAATCTAGGTGACAATATCAGCAGAGCAGGACTAGGCAAACTACTGCACAGGTTCAAACCCAGCCACAAACTGACTTTATTCTCCGGGATAGAACCCATGCTTGGAGAAATTCATCCAGTTTTCCTGAAGCCAGCAAGTTTAATGGCCAACAACAGTAAGTGAGGAAGGGTAAATTGGTGAAAGCGTGATAATAAAAAAAAAGGTATAGGTGGAGGAATTAGGTTTGTTCAGCTTGAAGAAGGAAAGTTGTTAGGTGGCACCTAACAGCAGCCTGACAATACCTATCAAGAAGTCTGAGTCAGTCTCTTTGCAAGGGGAGAAGTGGATATAAAGAACACCTTTTTCTTCTTTCTTAAATGCTGAGTAACTTGGTCTGACCTCACAGTTTGCCCAGCTTTGGCAGGACCTACTAAGGCCCTTCCCAGCCTTCCTTATTCTGTGGTACTCTGATTCTATAGTTTCAGCATGCCACAATGTTAGCTGGTACTCAGATGTCAGGGAATAGGGGGGTTGGGGAGGGGGGGTTAGCAGTGTTAAAAAATCAGAGGGAAATAAATGCAGAGCTATATGCAATTTATTATGAAAACAATTCTACAGACATTTAAAGTGCTAGAAACTTATCTTTGACTATCGTATGATCAGCAAAGATACCTTGGCTAAGAATTTAGGTAATAACATTAACTTGCATTGATCACTAGAAAGAAAACCTGTGGAGACATTATGAAATATTACTGATCACTTTCTGTATTTTACTTATGAAAGGAAGAATAAATCAAAGAAGCATTATCCACATTATCCACATCTCCTCTAACCATACTCTTCTCTTCCCCACTGTGCAACCTTTGAATTTTAATACTTTATTCTACCAGTCTCCAAAAAACTTATGCAGATATATAGCTCCTTTCTGCCCTCTGACTCAAGGAAGTAGCTAAAAGCTACTAGAAAACATAAACCAATTAAAAACAAATTAAGAACTCAAAACCGCATGCATAATAAGTATCACTTTCAAAGAGAGATGGAAGCAAAATTCTCAGTCTACTTTCAGGTCATAGAATCATAGAATCATAGAATAGTTAGGGTTGGAAAGGACCTTAAGACCATCTAGTTCTGACTCTCCTGCCATGGGGAGTGACATCAAACACTAAACCATGTCACCCAAGATTCCATCCAGCCTGGCCTTGAACACTGCCAGGGATGGAGCACTCACAACTTCCTTGGGCAACCCATTCCAGTGCCTCACTACCCTCACAGTAAAGAACTTCTTCCTTATATCTAATCTAAACTTCCCCTGTTTAAGTTTGAACCCATTACCCGTTGTCCTATCACAACAATCCTTAATGAAGAGTCCCTCCTCAGCATCCTTTCAGATGTAGGCTCCTCCCCATACTCCCCAAATCCTTGCATCTAGTGGTTTAGCTGTGGGTTCATATCTAATGACCTGCAACCTAGCAGTATATTAAAGCTTAAAAAGTCAAAGTAAAACACTTCAATATCTTTTTAATGATGATTAATTCGTTTTGTATTCATTTGAGTAGCATTAATCAGAAGAAATTCATTTAGCATGAAGAGGATAGAATATTTAATATCTTCTGAATTTCAGGAGAGCTTATTTAAACGAATAACTGTACAAAAACAAATAGCAGAAAGAAAGGAACCAAAAGTTTGCACACCAGCCATAAAGTGTACAATAAAATAACATAAATCTATGAGTACTTTATTTGTTCAACTTTAATAAGTAACACATTCTCTGCATATATATATGGCACAGGAACTATATAGTCCTGTGCCATAGGAAACATACAAATATGAAGTTGGCGTGTGTCCTCACAAATGCTGTTATATTATTTCAGCAGTTGCAATCAGTAAGAATTTCAGAGAAACATAAAAAAGCATAACAAATCTGCCATTTTCTGTTTAAAATTGATGAGTTGCCATTTTTCCTTTTTACAGAATTATGCAGCAACTGTTACATAAGAAAATCTTAATACTTTGAAGCCTACTCTGACAGAGTTATTCGGAGAATGTTTTTATAACTATCCACTTAGGAATTGCCGCCTTCTTTCCTTTGCCTGTATTTTACTTTTTTCCCCAGCCCCTGTCTTCTAGTGGTCACCTCAGGCAGATCAACGTTTGAGATTCTGAAGCAGTTTCTGAAATCCTTACTTCAATGCAAAAACATCTTAATTTTTAAGATACTTCGAGCCAGAACTGCAAATGTATGAGACAAAAACCCTTGTAAATGACATCCCTGTGTGGATGTTTAGTATTACCTGGAGTTCAATGACTGACTTAGTCACAGATGAACTAGCTTCCTAAAGTTTCAAGCTACAGCTCTGGAAACTTTATGCCAAAAGCCAAGCACCCAGATGTTACCAAATGCTGAGCTGCTTGTTTGTAGTCTAAGCTATGAGGTGAACTTGATTGTGTAGAAACACACTCACCCAGTTAATGTAAATAAAGGATTAGCAAATCTGGTTCCCAAAACTAATATCAAGGAATAAAATTTATTTTGCTATGGAATTTCTTATATTGCAAAAAAGTATAAATTGATTGAATTTACCTTGCTCAGCACCAAGTGACTCATGACCAGGTGTCTCATCTTTCTTAGAAATGAAGAGCAACAGGTAAGATATAGAATATGTTTTTTCCTCTACTAACAAAAAGGCAAAAAGCTTTCAGGTGGTTCAAGTGAGTTAAAAGGTTAACTCACCTTAAAATGTTATTCAACAAGTGAAACTGTGCTAGGGATTTCCAAATATTCAGCTTAATTACATAGTGTAATTAATTTTGTTAATCCTGAACTGTATCAAATATTTTTGCCTTCAGCTGTGGAGAACCATCCATATCATCCATATTCTGGATCATGTAAACTTACTAAATTCAGGACTAAGAAAACAGCAGTTAGATTAAGACTAATCTTTTGACATATATCTGTGTTTCTGTAGTTTTTAAGATAGGAAATTTTATAGCAGAAAACCTCAAATATTTTGACAGCCTTCTGGATTTAGAAAGTTCTGCAATTTATGACAGTTTCTAACAAGTAGCTCCAAATCTCTGCAGATTTTGAAGAAGTGTAACATTTACATTGTTGAGCCATTCAGCATATTGCTTGTAGCCTACAGCGCCAATTTTCTTAGTCTCCGTTTCCAGTGTGATGGATTGCAACCATAATGATGTCATTAGTTCAGTTTCACATGCTTCTAGACAGAAAAATAATGTGGATTTGTAAGCAAGCTGAATATCACTTTGAGCTTCAGGGGTCTACAATCCTGCATCTCAGTGAACAAAAAGAAAGAAAATTTTTTCATGAAATGTGAAGGCTTGTTACCACCCCCTCCGTGAAACACATAGCTAAGGAGAGCAAAAAGCTAGTTAATACAATGTCTTTTTACGACACATTTTGCACTGCTGAAAACTTATTGGAGCAGACTTTTTTCTGTTTTGTACTCAGAATAGTGATCAATAAAGGAAAAAATAATGAACCCTAACACACATTATTTCTTATCCTTGCTGGTGACATGAGGATGTGTTTAATATATTGTGGAAAGAGAATGGAATCAGCAGCTGGCTTACCTAGGAAAAAAACTTAGCATGCAGGCAAATCCTTGATTGCCCAATCAAAGAGGTGAGATAAAGCATATGCTACCCTCAAATGGTAACAAGAAACTGGGTAGGTTCATTACCAATATACCAAGTCCTTCTCAGCATATCCTGTAGCCTACTTCTCTCATGCAGTTTACAAGTCTTGAGAACTCACAAGGGCTGATTTCAGATGTGGTTGCCAGAGTCTTGTAAATAATCTTAGTAGGGTGTGAGAGGGAATGAAAAGGAAATTAAGACTCTGAAGGGCATCTTCTCAGATGGCAGCTTGCAATGACAGTTTGACAGATTTTCTGATGTTGCGGAAGAATTATATGCAATAACTATATGAATCGCTCACTTTTCTCCAAGAATTACATACTTTTTAAACTGTCATAAATACAAAGCTGTGGGAAACATTGCTAGGTAGGAAAATATGAAATTCTATTTTATAGAATTGGAACTCTTTTGCATAATGGAATCTGGAGGGTTGTGTTTATCAGTGGTGGGAAGATAGTTTAAACAAATGTTCAACATATGTATGCCATCAGCAACAAAAGGTCATGGTCTTAGCAAGCAGCTAAAAAAGTAAACAAAGGCCAGCATGTCTGCATTCTCCCTGCATCATATTGACAGCAAATAATAGGTCTCCAACAGAATATCTGTCAACTTGGAAGCATTTACTGAGCATTTTGTTCTGGCTGATATAGACTGTTCAAGTGAGTCATTATACTTGGAGGCAGCTACTGCCATTTCAAAAAGTATCTTGAGACTATGGCTATTTCATATCACTGTAATTTGACAGCAACTAACTAACAAAGTAGCTAAGTGCCACAGAGTCCATCCAGTGTGACTGTTTCCATGGCAATTGGATACTCAAGCGTTTTATCGAAATCCATGAGTTAAAACCTGTTTGCCAGGCACCGTTAAGGACTAGGCAGTAATCCTCAGCCTTTTCCTTTCTACTGGTTGACCAGTAAGTGCACTGAATAATTAAGTTTAATGATTTTCAGATTCATAGTATATGATTCTGACTATTCAGATCATGAAAGTAGGTTGTTAGCTTGTTTTTCTGACGCTTTATTGCTTGCATTCAGTGTCTACTGAAACATCTAATTAATGCCCTCCCCTCCTTACACTTACATGCACCAGTAAAAATACCTGTTCAACTTAAAACATACAGGATCTTATACTGGGAGCTATTTCAGCTCTGATCCTAGCCAATGCATCTGTTGAATGATTTAATGAAGAATTTCCAAGTGAGTGCCTTTCCACAAAGAAGGCTTATTTACAATCTGTGTTATTTTTTGTCAACCCACTCTGATTCCTGGGTATAAAACACCTTTAGATTATGGGAATGGTTATAAAACAAGCTATAGCCATGTTGAGGATGAAGCAGGGAACAGGACAGAGGAGGAAGGAATGAACTGTCCACTTTCTTTGAGAAACTGAAAACGAGTGTTACAGCAATTACTTCCTGTGTTTGTTCTTACTCAGTCTTTGTTCTAAATGATCTGTTTATATGACAGAATGCAAAAACCAGGTCCTGGTTTTAATCTCATATTCCATCTGCTTCTGGAATTACTGCTAAGGGCAGGTGGCAAATGAGTTCTTTCTAATTTTCCAATCTTCTCCATGGGACAAATTCTGCCTCCTTGTTCAGGCTGAGTAGTTCTTTACCTGCCCTTGGGATAGAGTAAGGAATAGCTCAAGCTGAGTACATATGACAGAACCTGACACGGTATGAAATGAGGGCATGCATGGTTTAATGTTACATGGGTCATGCACTCAATTTATTATGAGACAATGATTTTAGTTGGAAGATTTCAGTACAATAAACTGGAGCATGACTTAAAGGCATTTGCTTTATGACTAGCCTTTTTAGTGGCATGTCTACATGCAGTTGTCTCTGCAACTGCTAGTATAATTGTTCTGCTGAATATAAGGCTTTGAAAGGTTGCATTTCAAGCAAGAAGGACCCTTTTTCAGTCTCAGATTTTAACCAAGGAAACATCATATAAAAGAAATTCAAAGTCCAGACCTATATCCAACAATCTAATTTGTTAATACTAAGATTTTTACTGACATTTCAATGAAAATCCAAATCAGGTATATACAAAATTGATTCATACATCTTCAGACACACATTGATACATCTATGGTGGTATACATACCCATACATATATACGCATGCATATAAACGTGGTATAAATGCATTCAAAGTCTCTGACAAAGGGGACACGAATTATTTTCAGTAGGCTTCTTTGACTGAATAATAACTCATTGATCTCTCTTCCTTTTTGAGGGCTGATAATAGAATAGCCCAAGGGGAAGAAACCATGCCAGGATCCTAGATCAGTTTAGCTGTTTGCTCACATAGGTGCTGAATCCATGGCGCATTTCCAAGTAAAAGTGCCTGCAGCAACGTTTGCTAATTACAGGTTGTGTTCTACTGTTTCCAAACAGGATGAAAGTGACAGAAGTTTAACTGTGAATAATTACACACTTGAATAAGTATGTGATTAGCCCTATTTGTTGTGGTTGGGACTAGAGTGACAGGACAAGAATGGAGTGATTGCATTATTTACAGCTTAATTGTAGACAAGTAATTACTTATGTAAGCTGGTGCTGTGGGGTCAGGGAATACATGCCTGAGAATGACTAGTATTTGAACGGAAACTTTGGAACGTGGGTTTCCAAATGATATAGCAGAAGTGAAAATTCTATGCATTTATCTAATTACGAAGGGGTTTTCTTGAATTAAGTGTCTTGGAATGTTAAATGTCTTGTTCTCTTGAAACCAAGGATTAGATGTAATCTCTATAAACCATTGCTTCCAGCCTAATAAATCACAAATGCCACCTAGTGGCGTTTCCTATCTAGTGAATCATTGCATGCTCGCACAAAAAAACCCCAAAAAAACAAAAACAAAAACAAAACAAACAAATAAAAAAAAACTAAAAAAAACCCAAGAAAACAAACAAAAAAACCCAAACAAAAAACCAAAAAAACCCAAAACCCCACACCACCCAACCCACCCAAAAAAAAAAACCAAACCCAACACAAAAAACAAAAAAACCCAGCCCCCCCCAAAAAAAACCTAAACACCCCCAAAACCAAAACCAACAAAAACCACGTTTTACCAGCATGTTATTTCCATTGATGCATATATGAATGATAAGATTGTCTGTGAACACTTTCTTCCATTTAGTTCCCAATTACATTTTATTTGCATCGGATCAGATTGTGAAAATCTTACTCATGTTGGCAAGTAGTAGTGAATAATCCTATTAAATTGTAGTTAAAACTCCCTGTCTTGGAACTGTGTTTTAACTGCTTGCTTTCCTCCCAAGTATAAGGTTTTGATTTACAAAGGAAGACCTTAATTTAGGAATAAGGATTGCTAAGTTAAATTTAATTAATTTATGTCAGTGAATTGCCCTAATTTATTAATATTTGTCTAAGGCTGCTCATCCAAGAAAATAAAGTCTTCATTTTTTACTTGTGTGCTCCATTTCCAAAATGACAAAGTATTCCAAAACAAGAATCAAGGTCTGGTGGGGGAAGGAGGAGAAGGGATGGGGGATAAGGGAAGAAAAAGAGAAAGAAATAAAAGACCAAGCCGATTACTTCATGGGAAAAAAAAAAAAAAACGCACTATGACAGGCCTTTTTCTTGAGCTGTCTGTGTTGTTACATCCTTTTGAAACTCATGACAGGGAACTTACAGGATCAGAATAAAAAGTTTATTAGTAATAATCATGGTACCATCTTAGTGTTAGGTCTCTACCTTTCCCTATCTTTGCAAAGAACGAAGAACTAATTACATTCCATTTCTGAAGCATGTTCACATTTGAAAAAGATTTTGTAACCCCTCCCCAACCCCACCCTCCACCCCACTCCACTCCCGGGCACCAAGGGCTCGGAAATCTCAAAAGCATTACAAGTTGACTCTTGTGCAGGAGTGCAAACAAGTGTTTTTTTAAGAACTCTCATTTGTAACTTGATTCAACAAACAGGTTTGAATTGAAACTTAAAGTTTCATAATGTGGCACAGTTACTTTGGCACAATATCTAGAAAAAATTTTAATGACTTTCCAAAATTTTTGAATAGTTAATTTGCTTTGAGAAGGTGTGATTAAAATGCAATTGTCAAAGCATAGGTAGGAGTATTGAAGTAACCAACTCTTCTCCTCCCACTGGCAATATGTACACTCCCCTGATTTCAAACCTTGAAAATAAAACCAATGATAAATTACAATTAAGCGGCATAGCTGTGCATGGACTGCCACACGAATGTTTTGTGGTGTAAAATATTCAAGGATATGCATTTAGATAAGGATTTCTAAGGAAGCCTAAGGTTATGCAGGTGCATATTAAAGTTTAGTGGTACCTAACTGCTTTATCTCCCAAAATTAATCAAGGCTAAGTAAACTGAATCTGCTCAGAGCTGTTGTCTCAGAAACATTTGTTTCACAAGTACTTTCGTGCAACACTGTTGAGTGGGAATGATACATTCTTTTTTACTTCAGACACATTACCAATACCATCTACTAGTAAAAATTTTCTATGTAATGATGTTCTGCATTCCTTTATGGCTTGACCTTACAATCTTCATATGCCTCAATCCTTATATACTTTTAATGTATATGTATCTTTAAAAAGGAGAATAATTTCATTAAATTAATGAGATCAAGTCCAGTTGTTACAGAGATTTTAATATAACTTCATGTATTTTTTAATGTGATGGAAAGGAAGCAGAGGTTCAAGAACGTTAGGTACCTTCCTCTCCAAAGGTCACACAACAACCCAGTGAGAGAATATGATACAAAATATCACCTCTGTTCTTGTTTCTTTTCTTTGTGAAGGCTACAGTGTTTTTTCAAAAGTAGAATGATTGTAGCTAATGAAAGGGATAGGTGACACACCAGTATGGGCGTTCACTTTCTTAAAGGCTTAAAATTAAAACTACACCCTAATGTCTCAGGTCTGACCCTACTCTTACTATAACATGGGGGGAAAAAAAAAACAACCAAAACCAAACACAAAATACCCCAAAGCCTTGCTTACCTCATGAATCTTTTAAAGTTGGAAAAGAGAACTTTTTTGATCTAAGTAGTTCCTCATAGGCATATTTGATTTTATTTTTCTTTTATTTAGTAACTGTTGTGGGAACTCTATATGGTCTCGTATTACTGATCACTGAGTGGAAAGAACCCCTGAACATAACAGTCAGAAAAAATGCTAAATTGCTACCAAGTGTTATAGCATAGCCTATCCTTTAATCACGTACTTTGAAGTTCCTTAAAATAACATAGTATATAGGAAAGCCCATATAGTACTTTAGAATTTAATTTGAGGTAATACAAGACAATTTTTAAAGTGTAAGTTGTCTTACAGGTTTGCTATGCATCTTTGTACAAAGAAAACAATAGACAACAGCTTTTGGTCACGTAGTCTAGAAAACAAGAGCAGCTTTTCTAGGTGGGCACAGTTCCTTGTCATGGAATATAGGAGCATATTAAGATTCCACGGCTGCAGTGGGTTATTAGTAACACTACTAATAACAGTAATTGGAATCTTATTAATTTTTCATGACCTATATTGTTCCTAGCTTTTCGCCTGCTTTGCTTACTCATGCTTTTTCTTTCTTCCCCCTCGTTTCCCTCATGTATGCAAATTTGTTATGGAAAGTAAAATTAACAGAGATATGGTAATAAATCTTACATGATGTTAATTTTGCTTCTCACATTTCTTCCTTACTGCTTTACCATCTGACCTTTTTTAAAATATATATGCCCAATATGTCCATAAGAGTGTCCAAGTAAATATACAAGGACTATGTTGTACTGTGAAGTGCCTAAAACAATCATTCAGCTGGGTTTTTTCCCAGTATTATTGCCTCCCTGCCCTTCTCTGTGTGCTGTTTGAGGAATTTCTGGCTGTTTGGGTGTGGGTTCACTGCAGACTGCACTTGGAACCAGCTATCTAACTCTGCCTCAGTTTTCCTGATGTAATACAGCCTTCTCACCACCTCCTGCAGCTCAGCCACCTATATATATTTCTTGTAATTATTATGTTGTATTTAAAAGCTGGACAGAGGTCTCTAGAAGTAATCAATATCTTACCATATTACTAGCTAACAGTGCAATGTTGTTTGTCTATGTTCACTTTTAATTGAAACATCTTCATACCTGCCATCTCATATCAACTCTGAGCTAGATCCCTAGAAGATATATTTTCGTGAGTTTCTATTCACAGTAATAAACAGAGGAGTCAGTTTCTCAAGTCACTAGCTGCTTTGCTGCAAGTCCACACTTAGGTATGGATAGGACTAAGATCTTTAATGTTATCTCATCTAATATTGGGTTCCATATTGGATTTCTCATGTAGCACAATGCAACTTTTGTTAAAGTCAACAGAATGGATCCTGTGGTCATTAAATGACAACAACCGCATAGTCTAGGATCCCAATCTACAGTAGTCACCTGCCAAGAGCATGCTAGAGCATGAGCCTTTGGCCTCAGATTCATTTACTCAATAAGAAAATACCTTAAGAAAACTTTACTGCCACTTGATTTCTTGATTTGGCCAGCTCTGTATATTGATTCCTTTTCTTTATTTAATTCATATAATATCTTGAGCTGGAAGGGATCCACAAGGATCACAGGGTTCAACTCCCTGCTCCTTACAGAACTACCGAAAACTGAACTATATGACTAAAACAATCATCTAGATGCTCCTTGAGTGCTGACAGGTGTTCATGACATGGTGCCATGACCACTTCCCTGGGGAGTCTGTTTCAGTGACCAACCTTTACTCTCAGTAAAGAATCTTTTCCTAATGTCCAGTCTGAACTTCCCCCTACACAGCTTTATTCCATTTTCTTGTGTCTTATTGCTGGTCACCAGAAAGAGGGGCTCAGCACCTCCCCCGCCTCTGCACCTGTAAGGTAGTTGCAGACTGTGATGAGGTCACCCCTCAGCCTTCTCTTCTCCACACTGGGCAAACCAAGTGACCTCACCAGCTCCTCATAAGCCTTGTCATTGAGGCCTTTCACCATGTTGGTTGCCCTACTCTGGACACACTCTAGTAGTTTAATGTCTTTCTTACACTGAGGTTCCCAAAAATTGCACACAGTACTTGAAGTGGTGCCACACTAGTGCAGTGTAGAGTGGGACAACCACCTCCCTCGACTGGATAGCTATGCTGTGCTTGATGCACCCCAGGACAGGGTTGTCTGTTTTGGCTGCCAGGGCACACTATTGATTCATATTCAACTTGCTATCAACCCAAAACCTTAGATTTCCTTACACAGGGCTGCTCCCCAGCCTCTCATCCCCCAACTTGTATGTATAACCAGGATTATCCCATCCCACGTGCAGAATTTGACTCTTGTTCTTGTTAAGTTTCACACGGTTGATGATATACAGGTATCTCTGTAAGACCTCTCTACTCTCAAGGCGAATCCACAGCTCATCCTAATTTAATATAATCAGGAAACTTACTTAATACACATTCAAATTGTTTCAAAAGGAAAAAAAAGTTTTAACACATAAGTAACAAAACTTTAGTGAGAATTCAAGAAATGATAATGGAGACTGCTTAAATATATATGATGCCTGTTGTTATTAACTATGTTGATAATTGTTATGACTAGGAAGTAAGAGGAAACTAGCTTTGCCAGGCCAAACATGGAGTAGTGGTGCCCTTAAAACCCTTCTGTCTAAACAGCAGAGGTGAATGTAGGAAAGGAGACAAACCAGGTGACTGAACTCTATCCTGTCAGCAAGGGTCGTTCCAGGTCTTTGGTGGAGGTAACACTGCAGGTAGGAGACAAATAGGTTAATTAACTAGAAAGGAAAGTTCTGTTTCAGCAACAAAGGGAAAGGTGGATGAAGCAGGGAGAGGGAAGAAGGGGTTTGATAGGTGGGGAAGGGGAGAAATAGAGAACTCAAAGACCTGGATTAACATACAACTGTGTCTGCTTTTCCATGTTTACTCATTGTCTGGCATTTTTCTTTAGCTGAGTGGCTAAGACATGGGAGGAACTCTAGGTATGGTCTAGGCTCTTCCTTTCACTAGATCAGAAGGTTCATTATGATGGAAATTATGCAGATCATAATTAATTTATAAGAAAATTGAAATTGCCTTACTGTCTTAAATTTAGGATTTAGATTAGTGGAGCTATTCAGCACTTAAAAGACACACAATAGAATAAATTCTACTTAATTGCTTCTGCAATGAATCCACTTATCTTTCAGCCAATGATGACAGTTTTCACTACCTATCAAAAAAAAAAAAAAAATTAAAAAAACCCCCTTTAAACAATCAAAAACTGACTGGTCATCAGTTGATTTAAGAGTACAGAAATTTAGCAGAATGTAAACCCCCTTGCGTTCCAGCCAGTCCTCAGAGATCAGAGTGGCTGGGTGCAGCTAGGCATAATTCCCAATTATAACCAATTTGACACTGTACAACCAGTCATATTCAGTAAGAACTTTCACAAGAAATACTGATTCATGAATATTGAAGCAACAGAAATACAGATTCCAAATTGCCGTTGATAAATTCACTTACTGGATTCTTACCGCATTAGCGCTAGAATCCAAAGCTAGCCAATGATTAATTGAGTTTATATGGAAAAAGCAGTTGCAAATTTATTAAGCTTAGTTCCACCTGGTTATCACCTGACATAATCAGACGCACAAGTCGTACTGGAGACGTCCTTGCTATGAGGAGGCAAAGCACAAACCCAGCAGCTTACCTGCAAAGCAAAACCATACTTTCACCCTCTAGCATGGAGGAGTTCAAATGCCAAATTTATGCTCTTGAGAGAAGCGGAGATGAGACTAGTCAAATCACCTACTGCTGCCATCACAGGTACTGGTGGGGGCAGCCCGTTCCTCAAGTAGTTGCATTTTTCGTATGTAAATGAGGGATAACATGAGTTTCGATTACTTTCGTCAGGCTGCTCAAAAGGTGTGGATCTTGCACAAGGGCGGAGCAGAACATCACTCCTCCACCCAACCGGCTGAGGCAACATTAAAGGCCATTAGTCCTCCGCCTGGTAACCTAATCACCACCCATCAGCAGCCCATCACCCCTAGTATGGTGGTGCAACGACCACACCTCGTTAATCCCTTCACCACATACCTCACAGCCTCAAGCCTCATTTCTACAGTCATTATATATATATACACATATGTGCTACTCACTTCTCATTGTGGATTGCACACTGCACCAGATTACCAGAAGCTGGTATTACTTATATCATGAAATATGTTGGCATTCTTGTCTGAAATGTTCTTAAAGGCCTCCACTCACAATCAGTAATTGAAAATATTAATTAATGAGTGTTTTTACACTCAGAAGTTATGTTTGCTTCTCCCTAGCTCTTGTGGCATAATGTATTATTTTTCATATTCAGGATATATCCTCTCTTTTCAGTAGGGCTACTCCAGCTGAACTCTTGGGTTTGGGTCTCTTTTTTTTTTGTCTCTTAACCCAAATATCCGTATAGTTCTCTGTAAAATTCAACTATGTACTATGGTACTATATACATTAAAATCAAATATGAAATTCAAAGGTTTTTTCTGCCGGTCTAAAGCCATGGCACCTCTCTGCAGATGCAATCATAAGAGAATAATGCATGTAGGCCAGACACAGACTGAAATACGTCATAGAAGAAACAACTTTTGTTAATATATCCATCACTACTATCAGATGGGAAGAAATTAAAATGCAGTTGAGATAGGGAGATACTTTTAGTAGATGTTAGACAACTCCGAGCTCTTTTGCATGCCATAACGAAAACAGAACTGCAGGGGTCATATCACGGACTTCATTCTGAAAGTAAATCACTTCAACTGTGGAGGTTCATGAGTATTTCGACATAAATTTCATCCATCTGAAATCAGATTTAACCTCTTTTTTAAAGGGAGCTCTCAGACTAAACATACAGCTAATATCTATCTTA
>NW_022651076.1:0-48637 GCF_004027225.2 Strigops habroptila
TTGTCCTACCACTACAGTCCCTAATGAAGAGTCCCTCCCCAGCATCCTTGTAGACCCCCTTCAGATACTGGAAGGCTGCTATGAGGTCACCACGCAGCCTTCTCTTCTCCAGGCTGAACAGCCCCAACTCTCTCAGCCTGTCTTCATACGGGAGGTGCTCCAGCCCTCTTATCATCCTCGTGGCCCTCCTCTGGACTCGGTCCAACAGCTCCATGTCCTTTTTATGTTGAGGACACCAGAACTGTACGCAGTACTCCAAGTGGGTCTCACAAGAGCAGAGTAGAGGGGCAGGATCACCTCCTTCGACCTGCTGGTCACGCTTCTTTTGATGCAGCCCAGGATACGGTTGGCTTTCTGGGCTGCAAGCGCACACTGCCGGCTCATGTTAAGCTTCTCGTCAACCAACACTCCCAAGTCCTTTTCTGCAGGGCTGCTCTGAATCTCTTCTCTGCCCAGCCTGTAGCAGTGCCTGGGGTTGCCCCGACCCAGGTGTAGGACCTTGCACTTGGCTTGGTTAAACTTCATAAGGTTGCCATCGGCCCACCTCACAAGCGTGTCAAGGTCCCTCTGGATGGCATCCCTTCCCTCCAGCGTATCAACCGAACCACACAGCTTGGTGTCGTCGGCAAACTTGCTGAGGGCGCACTCAATCCCACTGTCCATGTCCCCGACAAAGATGTTGAACAGGACCGGTCCCAACACCGATCCCTGAGGGACACCACTCGTTACAGGTTTCCAACTGGACATCGAGCCATTTACCACAACTCTTTGTGTGCGGCCATCGAGCCAGTTTTTTATCCACCGAGTGGTCCATCTATCAAATTGATGTCTCTCCAATTTAGAGACAAGGATGTCATGTGGGACAGTGTCGAATGCTTTGCACAAGTCCAGGTAGATGACATCAACTGCTCTGCCGCTGTCCATCAGTTCCATGGCTCCATCATAGAAGGCCACCAAATTGGTCAGGCAGGACTTCCCCTTAGTGAAGCCATGTTGGCTGTCACCAACCACCTTGTTGTTTTTCATGTGCCTTAGCATGTTTTCCAGGAGAAACTGTTCCAAGATTTTGCCAGGCACAGAGGTGAGACTGACTGGTCTGTAGTTCCCCGGGTCTTCCACCTTCCCCTTCTTGAAAATGGGGGTTATATTACCCTTCTTCCAGTCATCGGGAACTTCACCTGACTGCCAGGATTTTTTGAATATGATGGACAGTGGTTTAGCAACTTCATTCGCCAGCTCCTTCAGGACCCATGGATGGATTTCATCAGGTCCCATGGACTTGTGCACGTTCAGGTTCTTAAGATGGTCTCGAACCTGATCCTCTCCTACAGTGGGCCTAAGGTCTTCATTCTCACAGTCCCTGCATTTGCTTTCCAAGACTTGGGTTGTGTGGTCAGAGCATTTGCTGGTGAAGACTGAGGCAAAGAAGTCATTAAGAACCTCAGCCTTCTCCAAATCCAGGGTAGCCAGTTCTCCTGATAGCTTCTGGAGAGGGCCCACATTGTCCCTAGTCTGTCTTTTATTTGCTACGTATCTATAGAATCCTTTCCTGTTATCTTTTACATCCCTTGCCAAACTTAATTCTAGCTGGGCCTTAGCTTTCCTAACCTGGTCCCTAGCTTCTCGGGCAATGCTCCTGTATTCTTCCCAGGCCGCCTGTCCTTGCTTCCACCTTCTATAAGCTTCTTTTTTCCCCTCTAAGTTTCCTCAGCAGCTCCTTGTCCATCCATGGAGGTCTCCTGGCCCTCCTGCTGCACTTTCTTCTAGTCGGGATGCAACACTCTTGAGCACGTAGCAGGTGATCCTTGAATACCGACCAGCAGTCTTGGGCCCCCCTGCCCTCTAGGACTATATCCCATGGAACCTTACTAAGCAGGTTCCTGAAGAGGCCAGTCTGCTTTCTTGAAGTCCAGGGCAGTGAGCTTGCTGCACGCTCTTCTCACCGTCCTGAGGATCTCAAACTCAACCATCTCGTGATCACTACAGCCAAGGCTGCCCTGGAGCGTTACATTTCCAACCAGTCCCTCCCTGTTGGTGAGCACAAGGTCCAGCATGGCACCTCTCCTCGTCGGCTCCTCTACTGCTTGAAAGAGGAAGTTGTCTTCCACACAATCGAGGAACCTCCTGGATTGCTTGTGCCGGGCCGTACCGTCCCTCCAACAGATGTCAGGATGGTTGAAGTCCCCCATGAGGACCAGGGCCTGCGAGCGTGAGGCTGCTCCTATCTGTCTGTAGAGCGCTTCATCCACAGAGTCCTCTTGATCAGGCGGCCTGTAACAGATCCCCACCGTAATGTCCCGTTGCTGTTTTCCCTTTGATCCTGACCCACAAACACTCTGTTACCTCATCACCCGTCCCCAGACAGAGTTCCATACTCTCTAGCCTATCACTGACATAGATAGCAACACCCCCTCCCCGTCTGCCTGGCCTGTCTTTTCTAAACAGCCTGTAACCTTCCATTCCGACACTCCAGTCATAGGAGCCATCCCACCATGTTTCTGTGATACCAATGACATCATATTCCTGTAGCCTTGCACACATCTCTAATTCCTCTTGCTTGTTCCCCATACTACGGGCATTTGTATAGAGGCACCTTAGCCGAGCTCCAAATGAAGCCGACTCAATGGCTGGGGCTGCTGGAACATCTCTACATCGCTCCAAGCACTTATTACAGGTGCTGGCAACTGACCAGGAGTGTTGGGATGGATCAATGCTCCCCTCCCCCAACACATCTAGTTTAAAGCTTTCCTGACCAGCCTGGCAAGCCTCCTACCAAAACAGCTCTTCCCCTTCTTTGTCAGACCAGCTCCACCAGCCTCCAGTAGATCTGGCCTCCCAAATGGAGCCCCATGTTCTAAATAGCCAAACCCCTGACTATGGCACCAGCATTCTAACCATTTATTAACCTGCCAGACACGCCTAGCTTTTTTAAGGTCCTCCCCTTTGCCCTGGAGAATCGATGAAAAAACTATCTGAGCTCCAGAGCCCCTAACCACCTCTCCCAGGGCTCTGTAGTCCTTCTTAATGTTCTCCAGGCTACTGCTATCTATATCTCTAGCACCCACATGGACCACTAGGAGGGGGTAATAGTCAGCAGGACTTACTAGAGCAGGCAGCCTCTCAGCAACATCCCTGATCCGAGCCCCCGGCAGGCAACACACCTCCCTTGAGACTGGATCAGGCCGGCAGATGAGCGCCTCTGTGCCTTTCAAAGTAGAGTCCCCTACTACTATGACCCTCCTCTTTTTCCTGGAGGCACCAGTAGCGATCCTCTTTACTGGTGCATCAGCAGGGTGCTCATTAGGTGTGGTGGGTGCTTTCTCATTAGCCCCCTGCAGAACCGCGAAGCGGTTCTGGGTGGGGACATCAGATTTAGGAGGAAGCCCCTTGTCGTTAATTGTCCTCTTCCTCCTTTTTTTGTTAGTTTTTCTCGTGACTAATTCCCAGCTTCCTGGGTTGCTGCCCTCCTTCTTTCCTATATGAGCAATGCCGGACGTTTGCAGCCCCTGTACAGTTTGGGCCTGGAGCAAGCAGCCCAGCTTCCTCTCAGCTTCCCTGGCATCTTTTAGCTCTCCAACAGCCTCCCGCAGCTCAGCCACCTGCTGCAGGAGGACCTCCACCAGGGCGCACCGAGTGCAGCCCTGTCCATCGTGCACCCCCGCCTCACGAGACCAGTCGAGGCACTTTCTACACTCCGAGGTCTGCGCCGCAGCCTCCCCTCTCATCGGCTCTGTCTGGGTGCCTACGCTGGCCACCGCCGGGGCAGAGCTCCCAGAGCGGGCCCTGCTCCTGAGGCGAGTGCTCACCATCCCGCTCGCTGCCCGCTCGCCCTGCCTGCGCAAACTGCCGCGCAAACTGCCACGCCCTGTTTGCCCGCCCTGGTCGCCGCGCTCCGGGTCGCCGCGCTCCCTGGGGTGGGTTTTTACCCACTGAGGGCTGGTGCCGTCACTCTTGGCACCGCCCCCTGTGAGTCAGCTGCTCGCGTGAGCTGAGCTGCCGGCTCCTGGGCAAGTCCTGTCGAGGACTTGAGGCTCTCTCGGTCGCTCTTGCCGCTCCGAACTGAGGCTCCGGGACGCTGTGCTTCCCCCCGCTCCGGTGTTAAAGGCGTCCTCTCTGGAGATACTCACCTCGGCAATTGGTCTTGGTCTGATAGTCTATTAAATACAGACAATTACGGTCTGTCTCCTCTTCTACCTCTTTTCCATACAAAAACTGAGAGGGATTTAGATTCTTATCTACTACCAGCACCAAGTCATCTTTTTCCATTAAAATGGCCTCATATTTTAAGATTTGAGAGTCGGTTAACCATCAACCTGACTTCTGGCTCAGAATTGTTCTGACGGTATGGGGGGTAGATACAATGAGAGCTCCTCCAAAAGTCGGTTTCCGACTTTCCTCTACTAATATTGCTGTGGCTGCTACAGCCTGCACACAAGTAGGCCACCCTCGTGAGACTGGATCCATTAGTTTCGACAAGTAAGCTATTGGCTTTTTCTGACCCCCCCATTCCTGAGCCAATACCCCATACGCAATTCCCCCTTCCACATTCACAAAGAGATGAAACAGTTTTTCCAAGGAGGGCAGTGCTAAAACCGGAGCCGTTATTAACTTCTGTTTCAAATTTTCAAATTGCTCCTTCCCATTTTCTTGCCACCAAATAGGCTCTTCTCCAACCAGTTTTTCATACAGGAATTTGGGTATATTTATTAATCCATAATCGACAATACCCTAGCAACCCCAATAGCTGCCTCACTTTTAGTTTTTGGCGGCATTAAAGATGTAATTCCAGCGATCCGTTCGGGATTGATTCTTCACTTTCCCTCACTAGTTAAATGGCCCATATATTTCACTTCCTTCTGTACAAATTGTAAATTGGTTTTTGATACTCTCAGTCCTTGGTTCCCCAAAAAGTTCAGCAGTTGTATGGACACTTCCCTGACATTAGCTTCCTTCTTACCTGAAACTAATAAATCATCTACATACTGGAGGATTTTTATCCCTGGTGGAACTATAAAATGCTCTAGTACCCCTTCTAAAGCCTGTCCAAATAAATTAGGAGATTCTGTAAACCCCTGGGGAAGAGAGGCCCATCGAAGCTGCTGCTTCCTTCCAGTATCTGGATCTTCCCATTCAAAAGCAAATAAATCCCTACTGTCCACGGCTAAGGGGCAAGCCCAGAAGGCATCTTTTAGATCTATCACACTGAACCACCCATGTTCATGTGGAATTTTACTTAATAAGGTATATGGGTTCGATACTACTGGGTGGCGTACTTGTACCATTTTGTTTATCTCCCGCAAATCTTGAACCAGTCGGTACGTCCCGTCTGACTTTTTGACCGGCAAGATGGGAGTATTATATGGAGACATGCAGGGTTCTAATAACCCATCCTTTAGTAATGCCTCAATTACAGGTCTCAGTCCTCTTCTCCCTTCCATTGATATAGGATATTGTTTCACTTTTACAGGTCGGCTATTCTCTCTAACTTTAATTTCAATTGGTGCCATTTGTAGTCCTCCTCGGTTCCCCTCTCTGACCCATACCTGGGGTTGAATTTTTGCCTTATCTTCCTCAGTTAACTCAAAGTTAACTCCAATGTTTAATTTGGCTTGTAAGTCTCTACCAAGTAAATTAAGTCCTGTCTGTGGGACTAGTAAAATGTCTTGACTATAAGAAACTTTGTACTCACAAGTGTGCATGCAGGATATGAAGGCATGCACCCAGCGCTGTAAATAAACCTTTGCTCCACTGACTTTGTCCCCGGTTAAATTTTTCTAAAGGTGAGCACATTTCTCACACCTAATAATGCTTCAAAACTGTTAATCTCTATGTTACTCTATAATGTACTAAGATCTTTGGCTAGCATTAGATCTTCTGCTTTGTTTATTGGGCTGAGGCTATCTGCCATGGGAATAGGCAGCCTCTGGTTATCTACTGGAAAGGTGACTTGTCAGCTTTGCCTCATAAACAGTACTTACCTTCCTTGCCCTGATGACTGAGCTCAATCACTGATTTGTCCAGAGACAGATAACGATGGATATGAGCTGCTGCTTGTTCATAATCTTCATTTTGCAGGGTTGTTTGAACTCCATCCACACAGAACTTCAGGTCAAGGGTGTCGTCAGCTCTCTGAATGGCCTGATAGAGTTGATTCTGCAAGAAAGGCAACACGTAAGGCTTCCTGCTGCAGGCTGGAGCAGGGAAAGGGAATTATGAGAAGACAGTGTGGGGGGGAAAAAGAAACAGAGTGAAGCGATGCTTCTCTGCACAATAAACAACTATGTAAGCAGAAACCCCACACTACTTAAAAAGTCATAAAACCAATGTCTCCAAGAGAGGAACAGCATTTATCAAAGCTCAGATTGAACTCAGAGGCCATACTCCACAGGCAGAGACCAGAGATAAAACCACGTTATCTGTTTTGATTTGAGCAGTTGTGCTGAGCACTGGGATTTGACATCTCTTATCCTGTATCTGTACAAAGAATATAACAGCACAGATTCCTGACCAGTCTTGGGTGACAATGACCAACTCCACTGTCTTCAGCACTGCAATAACCGATAAAAGAGTTCTAATGAAGACTAACCTCAGCTTATTCACCATATTCTACCAGGAGCTGCATGGACAGAAGGGAATGCTGGAGAACCAGCTGCTCTATGGAATAGCATATACATTGTTTACTCTTGTACCCTGCAATATCCAGGAGCCCAGCAAGGTACTGTTACCTAGCAACACTAGATACCGCTAAAATAAAGAACAAAGCCATTTCCCGTCCACCTGCCCACTAAAGAAGAGAGCACGTTTCTCTATTGTGCTGTGAGCACATGAGCAGACAGATTATAGCTTGATGGTGACAAGTCCTATAGACACCTCCTCAGTCCAGTTACCTTGGCTAGGTTGTGCCGGCAGACTTTACTGCTGATGTTCTCAGCCAGGTTATAGGTGAAGGTGATCATCCCCGCCAACTGCTGGGCATCCCCCTCGATGAGCTGCAAATTAGGGCTGGAACACAAGCAAATTGAACATGAGATGCAAACATTAAATAGTCTGATGGTCTACAACAGCAGGATGGTTCTTCCTCCAAACCCAATTGCTCCTGTCAGCAACAGTATCTCTGAATTCATATCCCTCCTCCAGAAGCAAAGCATCAAAATCAGACTGCCTTGCTACCAGACAGGGCATGAACAAGCCACTGAGGCTTTATGATATTCTCTGCTTCTGAAGGGGAAGATGAAGTCTGTAAACTTGTGCTCCAAGCTTCTATTGGACATAAGGCCACTTGAGATGGCTTTCCAGACTGCATGCACAAGCTCACCACGAAGAGGCAGTAAAATTTGTCCATACCTGTAAATGGCTTGACACAAAACATCTGATCCAAGCATCGATGCTGAAACCTGACAATCTCTGGGGTGAGACCTTCAGTCTACGCCAAAATGGGTCAGTCTGTGGGAGGGTGCAACAGATCCCTCTGTTAGTGCTGCTGAGAAGAACCAGGTGCTCAAGGATAAGGATCCAGCTACTGTTCCCTACCACAAACTGGTTTAAAGTCTGATGTTTTCTGAGAATGAGTATGCTTCCCTCGCAACACTGAAATGAATTTTCACGTCACAGAGTAAGCAGGGAAGTACTGAGCAGTGCGCAGCAGTAGAAAGAAGGGGAGAGGGTGGAGATCACTAACTGTACACGATGAAGTGCAACCATCTTGTTCTCTATAGTGATTTGCTGTTCCAGGAGTGCATCCAGCTCTTCCTGCACGACTTTCTAAAAAAAAAAGGATGAAGGAAGTCTTGTATGACTTCAGCTCTCCTCCAGGCCAGCCACTTAACACAGACGAGTCAAGGACATGCAACTAGCAAGGCATCAGTGCTTCCAAGAGCTCATATGACAATTAAATCCTTCCTAATCTCTCGTTTTAATCCTGTACATTTTTAGATTTGCCATTTGAAAGCATCGGTTCTGCAAACCTCATCACACAACTTTTAAGCCAAACAACCCACAAGCTCCCCCCGGCTGCGCTTTCAATGCACGGTGATCCCGAACCCAGGGGCTGCTCACGATTCGGGGGCACCAACTCTGCAGAGGCGACACCGTCGTCCCCCCCCCCAGGCCCGAGGGACGGTCGAGCCCGTATTTGACTCCTCTGAAAAAGATCCGTACGACAGGGGCATCCCCGACAGCGAGGCACCACCACAACCGATCGCCGCCAAGGGTGTCCCCCCCCACCTCCTTCTCCTCACACAGTCAGCTATAGGCAGCCTCCAGCTCCGCCATGTCGGTGAACGATTGAATCTGCTCCATGGAGAGAGACGGAAATGGCCACGCCACCCACCTCCCCCTCAAGCCCAGTGCCATAGCCGCCACCATCTTAGGGTGCAGCTGACGCGGTCGATGCCGCATGAGGCCCGGCCGGGGCTGCCGATGGCGGTGCCTGAACGTTTTCGGCCGCTCGAATCCGCCTGGCAGCGCGGGAGGATCACGCTGCCCAGTTGCTCTACACAAGAAGGCGTCTGAGGGTTGTTTTTTTTTTTGAGGCTTTTGGTACAGGTAGCGGCTGCCATCGCCCCGCGATCATTCAGGCGCCGCTTCGGGCAGCTACACGTCGCGCGCATGCCGGACCTGGCGGAAAGCCCCGTCGAAGAGGCGCGGGAGGGCAGCGCGCAGGTGCGGTACTCATGGTAGAGGGGTTTGGTGGTGCGCTCGCTTGGGTAGGATCAGCATCCGCTGTTATCCGTCTCCATCTGCACGGTAAGGATGGTCTCGCCGCGCCTATTTTGGCTGGGGGAGCGGCTGCGGGCCCGAGTGCCGTGGGCCCCTTGGGGCTTGGCCTGTGGCCGGTGGATCCATGGCCGGTTCCAGGAGCCCGCCCGGGGTGTAGGGCGGTGCTGGTTTGTGGGCCCGGCGAGGGCCTCGGTGAGGCTTGGGGCGGTGAGGGCCGGATCCCCTGGCCTGCGGCCAGTGTGGAGCCGCCGTTCCCTCCCGCGTTAGCCCCGGGGCACGGAATCGACTCAGGCGCTCACCCTAAACCGTTGTGGGTAGGTTTGGCTCGTGTTAAATGAAACGGCGACATGAGTGATGCGTAACGGCGTAGGGCACCCCTAGAGGGATTATTCCCTAATTTTGTTTGGTTTCTGGACAACTAAAACCGCAAGAGAAGTCATTAGCTGGACGTTCTGCTCAGGCATGCTGCAGTAAGGAGCTCAGTAGCCTGGTCCTCTTTGGGAGAGCTTTTTGCTTCATAATAAATGCCACATAACTTCAGCTGGGTGGCAGGCACTCTTCCAGTGTGAGGTGATATACTCAAACAAGCAGGGGGGCAGCGGTTCTCTGTGCCTTATGGAAGGCTTTGGCTTTGCAAAGTATATATTTTTGGTCTACTTGTTACAGACTCAGTGGAGCTACGATAAGGTGGCACGAACCCGTTGCCAACATGTTTCTCTACAACCTGACGTTGCAGCGTGCCACTGGCATTAGCTATGCTATCCATGGCAATTTCTCAGGTAAATTTATCCTCCCTTCACGTATCTGGGCTTGAGCTTTTTTGGGTTGTAGTGGAAAAAAGGTGTTTGTGTTTTATTTGGTTTGGTTGCTGAAGCTAGTCTGCTTCAGTGTAGCCTTTTTTTTCTTTTTTAACTGGTATATTGTCATTTGCTCTTGAGCTGTTGTAACTTGTGGAAGGATCAAGAGAAGTTTGGCTCACTTAGCCGTAGATTTAATTTAGTATTTTGTCCCCTTTCCTGGTCTGTTAAAAGATGCTCAAACAATAGCGGCACTGAATGTAGTTAAGTTGCTTTGAATTCCTCCATAGGAATTGTAAAACTTGTTGGTATTTAGTAGTCATGACGTTTTATCATCTTTCTTGTAGTGCTTCTTAAAATTGCATGTTCTGCTGTGTTGTTGCTAACTCTTTGTCATGTTTTGGGTTCTTTAGGAACCAAACAACAAGAAATTGTTGTTTCCCGGGGCAAGATCCTGGAGTTACTGCGCCCTGATCCTAACACAGGGAAGGTTCACACCCTGCTGACTGTGGAAGTGTTTGGAGTTATTTGCTCCCTCATGGCCTTCAGGCTAACAGGTGGCACCAAAGACTATATTGTCGTAGGCAGTGATTCGGGGCGCATTGTTATTCTGGAGTACCAGCCCTCAAAGAACGTGTTTGAGAAGATTCATCAGGAAACCTTTGGCAAGAGTGGATGTCGCAGAATTGTTCCAGGCCAGTACTTGGCTGTAGACCCAAAGGGCCGTGCAGTCATGATCAGTAAGTCAGTCTGTCAGCTTGGTTTCACCTTATCTTTTTTTCCTCCTGTCTTGTGGATACTTCTCCCTTTTGGAGAGGGTTTCTGCCAGGTGTAATTGGAAGTGTTTCTCAGGCAGTTTGTTAAGCTATGAGATGTGTCAGAGAGAATGCAGGTGTTCAGAATAGTTCCTTGATGCTGATGGAATTGCAGAAATGACTTCTAATGCTGGAAAGAGGCCAGCTTGCTTAGCGGTGCCCAGAGCCTCAGAGTGTCATGTCTGGGAGAGAAGTTGGGGTTGCATGCATCATTGCTACTGTGTAGTCAGTCAGTTCCTGTAGCCTGAAATGCTGTTATGAGTTCCTGTCTCTTCTCTGAGATGTATTATGGAGACAGCTAGATGAATTTCTCATTGAGCTTTAGCAGTAGGACACTTACATGATTTTTTTTTTTTTTTTTTTTTTTTGGGGGGGTGTGTGTGGTGGTTTATAAGACTTGTCACAAGGTGTCTTAGTGACTTGGTACATGAACTTCCTCAGTTGCCAAAACCAGCTTTGTGCAATGCTGCTTTCCTACATGCTGAGAGCTTGTAGCGATAGGTACTTTAGTAGTGCCTTTTTATGTCAGGAATATCAACAAATAATGTTTTCTTTCTAACAAGTCTTGTTTTCATGGGTGAGGAGGTAGCACAGTCACAGTTGTGCCATTCATGTTGATAGTTGAGTGGTTGTTATGTTGTGGATACTGTGCATTGTGCAGGAGTGGATTTTCTTAGTTAAAATACTTCTGAGGAGAGGTCTTCTTGCCAAGTGGCTTTAAACGGTGGAACATCTGGCTGCTTTCAATTTGGTTTTCCTTCCCTGCAGTCTGTCATCTCTTGTGTGGTGGAATGAGTGAGTAGACCTGTCTGTAGCCATTGCAGATTGATTGTTAGGCTAGATGTACATAGTTCAAAGGGTCAGGTTTTGCCCTTAAAGAGCTGGAGTTGGCATTTGTGCTTGCAGCCCAAAATACTTAAAATGAGACATTCAAAGTTAATTGGGGCACAGAGAGAAATACTGATGGTGAGCTTCAGCAGAAGTAATGCTGACGTTCTCTTGCAAGGTCGTGTATTGATACTGGACTGCAGGTATGGTCAGATTTGATCAGCAGGTGCTGTGCTTCAGGCACTGTTGTCCTTGCCTTGCAGGTGCTATTGAAAAGCAGAAGCTGGTGTATATCTTGAACAGAGATGCTGCTGCTCGTCTCACCATTTCCTCCCCGCTGGAAGCCCACAAGGCAAATACCTTGGTCTACCACGTGGTGGGAGTTGACGTGGGATTTGAAAACCCAATGTTTGCTTGTCTGGAAATGGATTATGAGGCAAGAAGAACTTGATCTCCCTTTGCTGTCTTTTGAGCTTTGTCATTCCTCTTCTGTTCCTAATCTGTCTGTGGAGGCAGGGAATGTTGGCTGCTTTTGCTGTCTGAGACAATTTGCATTTGTTGCGAGCTTGCTTTTTGTCTTGCCTTCAGTCAGAATGGGCAAGTCTCTTCTCTCTTCGTGATTCTTCTTAAATTCTTGCTGTTCAACTGCAAATGTGCATGTTTTCTTCCTCTGCACCTTTTATGGTGCATCTTCCAGCAAGTCATCTTTTCCTATATAATCATATAATGGTTAGGGTTGGAAAGGACCTTAAGATCATCTAGTTCCAACCCCCCTGCCATGGGCAGGGACACCTTACACTAAACCATGTCATCCAAGGCTCTGTCCAACCTGGCCTTGAACGCTGCCAGGGATGGAGCATTCACCACTTGCTTGGGCAACCTGTGCCAGTGCCTCACCACCTTTTTGGGTTTCATTCTAAAACTGTTTCCCCATGTGTCAGCTTTGCTCCTCCTTTAGTACCTTTCTTGAAAGGTACTTTTCATGTGTTCTGTTTTAGGAAGCAGACAATGATCCAACAGGAGAAGCAGCAGCCAACACACAACAGACACTGACATTTTATGAACTGGACTTGGGTTTGAACCATGTTGTTAGGAAATACAGTGAGCCCTTGGAAGAGCATGGCAACTTCCTCATAACAGGTACTGCCAACTTCACCATGAAGTTATTTTCCCATGGATCTACTTGGTTCCCATTCTCCAGGGAAACAGAATCAATACATCTTGGGAACATCTTGGGAGTTTTGTCAATGGTAGTCTGAACTATTAGTATAAATTAATTGACCTTGGAGTCAGGTAATGAGTGATGGTTCACACATGGAAATGTGCAAGAATTCCTAGATACAGCTGTGGTGTGAAAGTGCTCCCCATCTCTTCTTTCAGATGTATTCTGGATATTCTCTGGATTCTGAAGCTAAGAGATATTAACTAGATTGCATGTAGCTGGGAGCAGATGAGAAAGCATGTATTTTTAGGTAATGTGTGGGTGCTCTTTTACTCTCACACAGGATTCCATCAGTTAATAGTCATTTGAAAGGCAGTAGATGAATCCATGGACTTACAAGGATCTGCTTACAAGGATTGGATACAAAGCCAGCCTAATGCCTTCAGCCTGGGAAACCACTGAACCACTACAGGTTCCTCTCCAAGCACAAGGGAAGCTAAGCTAGTTGAGCATTCTTGTGTGCTTGCCCTGTTGTTGCATCTTCTGTAGGCAGCTGTTGGACATCCGATACTGGGCTGGATCTGACCACTACCACTGTCTTGAGGATATCTTTTGTTATGCTGGCATCTCAATAGAAGCATTTTAAAAAAGTACTCTTAATAATGAAAGATATGTCAGGAAACCATCTGGTGGATATTTTTATTTATTTATTTATTTATTTATTCCCCCCCCCCCCTCCCAGCAAGCATGCCAGTAACCCCAGGGTTGTGTTTAACTGACAAGTTGCTAATGTGGTATTTTGGGTGTGGTGTGGCTTTCTAGACAAGGATAAGCCACTTCTCTGAAGCTGCATCCTTTTTCTCCTTCCTGGTCCCCTAGCTCCATCTGCCCTCTTGTCATGCCAACACAGGCAGCTGTACTCGGTCTTTTGTCTTCCCCTTCAATAAGAGCAGATTTGTTATGTAGGGTGATGGAGGGCACTGGAAGCTATGTTGCTTTAAAGAAAACCAAAAGTATTCTGCAGGCAACAACTCAGATCTGTGGTAAAGGCTTTTCTCATAATATTTCTTCTGTGTGTTTCAGTTCCTGGTGGTTCTGATGGACCTAGCGGGGTGCTGATCTGTTCTGAAAACTATATTACTTACAAAAACTTTGGTGACCAGCCTGATATCAGATGCCCAATTCCCAGGAGACGGGTGAGAATTTTGGGATTCCTACCCCCTTTTTCTTTTTTTTTTTTTTTAAGGTTATCTTTGTCAGTGCTCAGTGAATGCTTGGTATTTGCCTTTTGAGATTAAAGGTGTCAGGGAGGCTTTAAAGTAGAGAAAAGGAGTTAAAAGTGTGTCAGTCTCTCGCCTGTCTTACTGGCTGCATGTTACCCAGGAGGGGAAGATGGAGGTGGGCATAGTCTGAGGTGATGAGCTTGGTTCATGTCTCGTCTCTGAGATTTATGCTGGAGATACTCCAAAGACTGATCAGGCAGTGCTGTCAGTGTACAATGGGATTACTTGAAATGATGAGTTGTGGTTGCTGTGTGTGCACAGGTGAATTTGACAGCTGCTCTGTTGCATCTAAGGCTGCTTCCTCCACCTTTGGCGTTGCAAATTGTTGTGTGCTTTGAACACCTGCCAAGGTTCAGGTGCTCACAAAGGGCTGTGTGTGGATTGCAGCCCTTTCCTCCATGTTTGGCTTTGATATGTGATAATTGTCTGGGGAGGGGAGGGCAAATAGGATAGGAGGGGTGATGTTTTGGCACAGTGTCTTAGAAATGTGTTTCCTTCTGAGGCAGACATGTACCAAGGGTGACTATGGGTGCAATGGAGGAGATGTCCTTTGTGTTTAAAGCCTCCTCACATGCTGTCAGCTCTTAAGGCACCTGTGAAATGGAAGTACTTCAGTTGGTGAAATCACATCTGCACTTGCCAGGTAGTTCCACCAATGATCTCTGCTTTTTTTCTTGACAGAATGACTTGGATGACCCAGAGAGGGGTATGATTTTTGTTTGCTCTGCTACACATAAGACCAAGTCCATGTTCTTCTTCCTGGCCCAGACAGAGCAGGGAGATATCTTCAAAATTACTCTGGAGACTGATGAAGACATGGTAAGCATTGCGTGAAGAGCAACAAAAGCATTTATTGAGAAGAGCCCTTAGTCACTTATTTTGATTCTCTGAAGTGATAAATATTTATTATTGTGGGTTTAGCTGTGTAATGGCACGTGGTTTATGTGATTTGTAATACAGTTACACCTGCAGTTGTAATTGGTGTTCACTCATACAGAGACACAGCACAAGGTTTGCAAAATCCTGTGAGAATTATGCCCAAGTGACTCTGCAGCACATTTTTAGATGTTCTGCAAGTAGTCCTCTCTTCAAAAGATCAAAAGTGTGGTCCATGAACCTGCTGGGGGGGGGATTCCAGAAACTAGTTCTGGGGGACTTAGTTTCTCTTGATCACAGTAGGTGCTCTCTATTTCATCTCTTAATTGAATATTTACATGCTGCAACTGTGTGGTGTTTTTTTTGTGGTGGTTTTTTTTTTTTTTTTTTCTTTTTTTTTGCAAA
Source organism: Strigops habroptila (assembly GCF_004027225.2). NCBI lineage: Eukaryota > Metazoa > Chordata > Aves > Psittaciformes > Psittacidae > Strigops > Strigops habroptila. The sequence continues at coordinate 14,885 of NW_022651076.1, forward strand.
TTGAGGTAGAGCTGGTCTGTGAGTTGAAATCACAGGCTTGCAGTGGCTTGCTGCTGCTTGTCCTAGTATTTTGCAATGAAAAGATCTCTGCTGCAGTGAATCAGTTGGGGTTTTTGAGTAAATGTTGAATGTTAGTTCTTCCTTCATCTAAGCATGTCAGTTTGGTACAAGGGATGGTTGTGTACTATTTTTAAGTGGCTTAAGATCATTCTTGGAAGTTTCACCAAGGGCTGCTGCGACCATATGAAATGTAGAAATTTGTTCAAGACAGTTATTTCTTCACCTGTTGGGGAATGGCTGGTGTTCAGCGAAGCAAATTTCTTCTTTCTATTAGACAAGTTGCTATTTTGCAGCTGGTGGTTTTTTTTTTTTTTTTTGGGGTTTTTTTGTGTGGTTTTTTTTTTTTGTTTGTTTGCGTGTGTGTGTGTTTGCATGTTGGTTTATTTTGTTTTGTTTTGTTTGTGTGTTTGGTGTGGGGTTTTTTGGTTTTTGTTTTTTTTCTCCAAACTGATTCAGTGTTACCAAAGCTGAAAGTCTGAATAAAACAGGCAGCCTGACTTCTGTGTTCAAAATTGGCTGCTGGATTTTGTGATTCATAACTTGTTGCCCCAAACTACTGATGTGTTTAAGCCTGGCCCACTCTCCTGCTTCCTTTCTTTGCAGAGGATAGCTAAGCAGCTTTTTTAATTAAATCACACATGTACAACTCTAGCCCTTTTCTAGTACAGTCACATCTTCCTCTGCTTTCAGGTAACAGAGATTCGGCTGAAGTACTTTGACACTGTTCCTGTTGCTGCTGCCATGTGTGTGCTGAAAACGGGGTTTCTCTTTGTGGCATCTGAATTTGGAAACCAGTGAGTAAACAATTTGATGTCAGCATTTTTCCCCTGAAACAGACTGTTTCCGTTCAGGGCTGCAAACTGGCCCTTGAATTTACTGAGCGTAGAAAGACACCACCTCTGTTTTAATGGGTACATGAATGCTCTGTTCACATGGCTTGAGCAGAGCAGTTGGTTTAGACTATGACCGGGGGGATTTTCTTATTTGAACCCAAATTAGATATTGCAGTGCAGAGAACAAAAGATTACGTTCTGTTGCAGTAGGTTTTGGAAGAATTGGGCACTTGCAGTCCGTATGGGGTCCACTGTATATCCAGATTAATTATATTTTAGTTTGATAGTCTTCATTGAACTTTTGTGTGTTGTGGCCCACTCAGAAGTAGATAGGGTTTGTTATCAGTAACTGTGGTCCTTTCCTTACCAGATGTGTACTTGAGGGCTTTCTCAATTCTCAGTTTGGTGTTCTAGAGTATGCTAAAGGCTCAAAGATTTTGCACACCTTTGAAGATGGTTTAACAGTGTCTGAGTGGGGGATTCACAGGAATGGAGATGTGTACTTGGTTTTGGTTGGGGTTTTGTTTTGGTTTTTTCGGGGGTTTTTTTTTTGGGGTTTTTTTTGGTTTTTTTTTTTCTCTTCCCCCCCCCCCCCCGACTATATCTGCAGTCAGCCACCTGAGGGAGCTCCAGCCAGTTTACTGGAGTGACTGAACTGGGTTGTATAAACAAAGCTCTTGAAGCCATAGTCATTTGAGTTTTATTAAAAACAGGAAGTAAATCAGTCTATATCTTGGGTGGTTTTTTGTTTTGTCGTGTCCCGTTTCCCCCCCCCCCCCCCCCATTCCCTCTGAAATTTAACTTGATTATTGTGATATTTAAGTTCATAAAATGGAATAGGGAATGCAGTTTAAAATAGTGAGGTGAGAGTATTCCAGTAAAAAAGATAACTGCAGAGTTGCAGTCTTAGCCATTGGCCTTGCTTTTGGCCTCAGCTGTTGGTTGCTGCTTTGGCTCTAACATATAAGAATTTTTGCAAGCCTCTGATTCCCTTTAGATATTGTGTCACCGAGACAATCCTTAAGACTAAATTTCAATAGCTGCATAATTTCAGGAAGGATTTCTCTCTGCTGCCTGAATATCTGTCTATACCTTACTTGGAGAAGGCTACACTGAACATTGAATATGTTGTTGCTCTTGTTCTCTGTCTCAAGCTACCTGTACCAGATAGCTCACCTGGGTGATGATGATGAGGAGCCAGAGTTTTCTTCTGCCATGCCTCTAGAGGAAGGAGATACGTTCTTTTTTCAGCCACGACCTCTCAAGAACCTGGTGCTGGTGGATGAGTTAGACAGTTTGTCTCCTATTCTGTGTTGTCAGGTATGTTGTCATCGGCAAGCTCCCATTCACCACTTAAGTCTTTGTCATTTGCAGAGGAGTTGATCATACATGCATGACGTTTTTCTTCAGAGTATTTGTGTGTAAGCAGAGTCACCAAAGCTACATGATCCTAGGTTTCCAGAAATACTGCCCTATAGTAAATGCTGATAGAAAAGCAAGCCTCCTAAATTCTTAGGCAACTGCCTAAGACTAGTACCTAGCCTGGCAGGCTTTTGATTCCTGAGGTGATGAGTATATATCTGGACACAGGGTGTCAGCAGCAGTCCTGTGCTGCACCTCTGCTGGCCATCAGGCCAGTTCTCTGCTTGACTGGTGTTGTGGTTTAAGCCCAGCTGGTAACTCAGAACCATGCAGCTGCTTGCTCACTCCCCCACTTCTTCCTCCCCCCGCTGCCAGAGGGATGGGGAGGACAATTGAAAGAATGTAACTCCCACGGGTTGAGATAAGAGCAGACCAGTAACTAAGGTATAATACAAAACCACTACTGCTACCACCAATAATAATGATAATGATAAGGGGAATAACAAGGGGAGGTAATATAAAACTAAAAGGGGAAAAGGAAAAGAAAAGAATAAACATGAGTGATGCCCAATACAATTGCTCACCACCTGCTGACGGATACCCAGCCTGACCCGAGCAGTGATCTGGCCTTCCGGGTAACTCCCCCCAGTTTCTATACTGGGCATGACATTCTGTGGTATGGAATACCCCTTTGGCTAGTTTGGGTCAGGTGTCCTGTCTCTGCTTCCTCCCAGCTTCTTGTGCCCCTCCTCACTGGCAGAGCATGAGACTGAACAAGTCCTTGATCAGAGTAAGATTACTTAGCAACAACTAAAAACATCGATCTGTTATCAGCGTTGTTCTCAGACTAAAGTCAAAAACACAGCACTGCACCAGCTACTAAGAAGGAGAAAAACAGCTGTTACAGCTGAACCCAGGACAGTATCCACCCCTTATTCCATACCATTCACATCATGCTCAGATCCCATATTTTTCAATATACTGTCGCTTTTTGTCTCATATATATTCATATACACCCACACGCAAAGAGAGATATAATTCCTTAGTCCATGGACCATCCCTATAAAGTTGCTGAATTCATCCAGTCCATGATGTCAGGCTCCATCTCTTGTAATAGTCTTTCAGGGCAGGAGGGACGGTGTGTAGTGTTGGGTTGTTGCCTGCTGATGACACGGCTGAACTCGTCTGGTCACCGTTGACCTCATCTGGTTTCATCAGAGTTCATTCTTTGTTGGGGTGATGATCAGAGGGAAGTCAGGGTCAGTCGATGGTGACCTGAGGACAGTTCTGCTGCTGCTGGCTTTTCCCATGACTTTTCCACTGATGATTATGACAGCATGTACCTTCTTTTCAAAGCCCGGAGTTGTGGAGATGGGCATCTAGCTGATGGGCTATAGAAGTGTTATATAGCAGGCAACAGCATATAATTGAGTTCATTGGCTGTTTTCCCCCAAAATTAAATCCCCTTGAGGTACACATCGGATTTCCCCATCTTCCCGCATTACCCACCAAGTATATCCAGGTCCCTGAGCAAAAGCAACCCCACGAGTGGGTTTGCCTTTACCTGAAGCAGGAATAACCCAGACTGTCTTCCCCAACAAATTCTTTATGTGCACCACAGGAACTTTATCCCCCTCTACAGTACGTGAAAGTTCTGATTGGGCTGGGCCAGCCCTGTTGGCAGATCCCCTGGTGTTGACCAACCAGGTGGCTTTTGGTAAATGTGTATCCCAGTGTTTGAAAGTCCCACCACCCATTGCTCTCAGGGTAGTTTTTAACAGCCCATTGTACCGTTCGGTTTTCCCAGAGGCTGGTGCATGGTAGGGGATGTGATATACCCACTCAATGCCATGCTCTTTGGCCCAAGTGTCTATAAGGTTGTTCCAGAAATGAGTCCTATTGTCTGACTCAATTCTCTCTGGGGTGCCGTGTCGCCACAAGACTTGTTTCTCAAGGCCCAGGATAGTGTTCCGGGCAGTGGCGTGGGACACAGCGTATGTTTCCAGCCAGCCGGTGGTTGCTTCCATCAGGGTAAGTACATGGTGCTTGCCTTGGTGGGTAGAGCATGAGACTGAGAAAGTCCTTGATTGAAGTAAGCATTACTTGGCAACAACTAAAAACATCGGTGTGTTATCAATGTTGTTCCTAGACTAAAGTTGAAAACACAGCACTGCACCAGCTACTAAGAAGGAGAAAAACAACTGTTACAGCTGAACCCAGGACAGCAGGGAGTTCGGTTAAATCTGACATTATTTCAGGGCAGCAGATGGTACACCCTATGGCATCTTCACTTTTTTCAGTGTTTGAAAAAAAACCTTCTTAAAGCAGTAGTGTGGCATATATAGTTTAAGTTTCTCTTCCTGTGCTTATTGTTTGACACTGTTTCTCCACGCAGATAGCAGATTTGGCCAATGAAGACACACCACAGTTGTATGTGGCTTGTGGTCGGGGTCCCCGGTCATCTCTTAGAGTTCTAAGACATGGACTTGAGGTAAGACTTCAGCACTTCAGAAGAACGGCTTGAGAGGTGAGAACATTAAGAAAATGCTTGAAATAAGGGTGCTGAAATGAAGGAATTATCCTTTTGCCATGGTCTGGAGAGCAACTTTCTTGCTTCTTGGAAGTAGAAGGGTTGTACTATTTACTCTTAAAGTCTTGGAGGATTTTTGTTCAGTTGACTCCAACCATTTGCATTTTGTCTCTTCTAATATTTGAGTGTATTGAGTCAGAACATTCTGGTGTCTCTGCCAGCTGCTGCTGCTTCTCTCTTTGCTGGGGGTGGGTGACCTTGTTTTAAAGCTCTGATGTTGCTGTATCAGTGCTGAATGTATTCTACCCAGTAGCACATCTGGCATGGGGAGAGAACTTCAGAATTAGGAATTATTAGCTTTCCTACCACATTGTGGGAAAGCTTAAAAGCTGCTGGTGGTTTGGTGACTTACTGTAGTTAAGTCTAAACATCTGTTTGCTGAAGAATCTTCTTCCTGTTTACTCCTAGGTATCCGAAATGGCCGTCTCAGAGCTGCCTGGTAACCCCAATGCTGTGTGGACAGTGAGGAGACATGTTGAAGGTATGCAGTATTTTCCTAAAGCACAAGGAGGTGATAATGTTTTTTGGTGTGTTTTGTTGTTGTTCTGTCCAAGGAGATAGGAAAGGTGCTGCATGGTGGTTGTGTGCCATCCCCAAAAGTTGGGTTTTGAATCAGCAACCACCTCTTTGTACTTAGAAGCCATACTCTGGTCCCCTAGAATTGTCATGCTTCCCTCTGACAAAGTAGTACCTGCCTGCAGCTGCATCCATCACCCAATCTGCTGTGTCAGCTGTACGTTTGCAGCCTGAAGCTGCTGACCTCCTCATCCTTTCCTGCTTCCCATAAATTCTTGCTCTGACATCAGCAGGCAATGATAATGCTTTTTATTGGAGCATGCTCTCTATTATATGCATGTTGACAACTACAGTAATCAGTTCTTTGTGAGAGAATGGGATACAAATTACGGAACAAAGAAGATAAATCAGCAACAGTGTCTGTATTTTATTACTTCCCTGTATGCATATCTGCAAAGAAAACAGTCTATTTGGGCTAGGACATGCTCCCTATTCAAAAACCCAGCAGTGTATAGAATGCTGCTGATTCCAGGAAAGTCAAGATTTGAAATTGGCAGAATATACTGGATTGCGGGTTTGGGTTTGGTTGGGGTTTTTTTCCTGATTTGAAATAATGGGTTTGCCTTACTAAAGTACAAGAGGAAATACAATCGCTTGTCCTGCCTTTCTCTCGAGAGTGAGAACAGAGTTCCTCAGAAACACACAAAACCCCTGAAATGAGTCTATTCTGGGTGCTGACAGTCTTGGTGATTATTTTCTGGACAGTGCTTTGTATAAATATCACAAATATTTACTGTTTATGCACTGGATAGAGAAACGCCAGGTTGTTGCAGTGGAGCTGGTAGCCTGCTGTGGTGACATGGTATCTTGTTTTTAAGCAATCGCAGAGTAGTGTGTCTTCCAGGGAAGCCAGTAACCCTGTGGGAATTTCAAACATTGCTGTGGGATTTACCTTGCCATCATTTCCTGTGCTCATGTGGAGCTGCTCGAGCAAGTCCAGAGGAGGGCTAGAAAGATGCTCCTATGGAGACAGGCTGAGAGCACTAGGCTTGTTCAGCCTGGAGAAGGCCCTGGGGAGACCTTAGAGCAGCTTCCAGTGCCTAAAGGGGCTACAAGAAAGCTGGAGAGGGACTTTTGATAAGGGCCTGTAGGGACAGGACAAGGGGGAATGGCTTTAAACTGAGAGAGGGGAGATTGAGATGAGATCTCAGGAAGCTCTTCCCTGTGAGGGTGGTGAGGCGCTGGCACAGGGTGCCCAGAGAAGCTGTGGCTGCCCCATCCCTGGCAGTGTTCAAGGCCAGGTTGGACACAGGGGCTTGGAGCAACCTGCTCTAGTGGAAGGTGTCCCTGCCCGTGGCAGGGGGTTGGAACTGGATGAGCTTTAAGGTCCCTTCCAACCCAAACCGTTCTAGGATTCTGAGACTCATGTACTGCCTAAGCAGCATGGAAGGAACTTTGAGCACAAAGTGCCTTCATATTCCTCAGAAATAAAAGGGTCAGAGGGAAAGTTCATGTTAAAAGTAATGTGCTTTTCTTAAAAGAGGCATTCCAGTTTGTTAGAGACAAACCTTTGCTCCTGCTTTCTGGAGAAGGAGTTGGTAACATTTGCTCCCTCTGAGAGATGGAGGCTTCTGACATCACCTTGCAGTTTGAAAACCTTTCCTCTTGAGGTTCCAGAGGATGACTTTGACTTTTCAGGAGATGGAGCACCATTGTTAACCTACATAAAACAGACCAGTCTCACTGTCTCCTCTTTTTTCCTCCTTGCAAATTCTCCAGGCCGCAGCATGGAGATGATCTTCATGATTTCAGAAGGCTGGAAGCTGTAGCTGTTATGAACCATGCTACTTTTTGAATACAGTTTAAAGTTACATGACACCGATTGCCAAGTTACATCTCTTTGAATTCAGGAATGATTTGACTGGGTTTTAATCAGAAAGCCTGCAGAACCTTTTCAAACATGTACCTAATCTTGAAGCTGCCCAGGTGCTGGTTTTTGAGTGTTCAGTTTGCAGTGCCAGGTTGCCTGACTCTGCCTTGCTGCCACAGTGTCTGCTGCAAGGCCTCTGTGGGGTTTTTTTGTTGTGGTGTCTTTTTTCCTCTTCCACAGGTGGCTGGTGGTGGAGGTGCTGATCACCACACGTGTGTACTCACTGCTAGGGGCTACTGTACTGCCCCACAGGTTAACCACAGAGAATCCCAAAATTGTGGGGCTACTTTTACGCTAAGCTTTTCAGTAAATGACTTCTAGAAGCTGTTGTGTAGTTGGAGATTGTTGCCTTTGTAGTTCAGTAGCTGAGGAGTAGAAAGCAACTCCCATCTTCCAGTCTTTGGGAGAACAAGATAATTGGCTGTGTCTCTGCAGAATGGCCAGTCCTTGTAAAATCAGAGGTGTGCTTTTCAGGGGTGTTTTCAGCTCCCGTCTAGACTGAGGGTTGGCTCCAAGCTGTTTTGTACAGACCTCCAAGAGAAAATGATCACATATGCTTGAAGCACCTATAGGTATTCCTGGCATGGGAATACTCTGTGGTTATGGGATGCATCTGCCCATCAGACAGAAGCAGACGGGTTTTGGATCAAACCTTCTTGCAGTTGAATATCGAGGTCTGGGAAGCTAGATGCCTGGGTGCTTTGCTGTGGAGATAGGTGCAAGCTGAGACCTGACCACCTGCATTCCCTACCTGGTGCTCTTGCCTGAAAACCAATGTGCAGTGACTCCCAGGTGCAGAGTCTCCACGCAGTAGTCAACAGAAGCCCAGGAAAATGTACTGTCATCCCATCGGTATCTTTTAAGTGAGAATAATCCTGAACTTTGTCACTGCTCATCTGTTTGTTCACTGAACAAATCTGAACTAGTGGTGTCTGCATTTGTATCGGTTCAAATTCAGATGCTGCAGAGCATGAAAAACTCTATTGGGCATGGGCTGGTGTATAGGAATGGAATTCTTATGGACTAACTCAACTTGAATCCATGACAATTAACAAAAAAAAGTAGGATAGAGTTGGTGGACTGAAATGTGATATTTTCATAACTGATCGTGACATGTGCCTGAAGCTGCAGAAAACTTGTAATGAATGCATAGAAAAATGAGTCCAGCTGTGCCTCTCCAGAGTCATTAAAATGTCTCTGTTACTCGCTGAAAGGAGCTAACTGGAGCAATTAGAACAGTAATAAGCATCTCTGAAGTCTTGCATCTGCATACAAAATAATGTCTGTCTGTTCAGAGCTCTGGGGAGCCTGTTGTTATGCTTGGGATTGTGCAGAGCTAAGTAGCTATCTTTTCATGTTAAAATCTATAGATCTTTTTCTAACTGAGAATACTTCTTAGTGTGTCGCAGGGATTTAGTCCTCTTAATCTCAAGTAGGCTGCTATATTTTCTAAACTAAAATTGCATTGTTTGAATCTAGATGAATGAGTCTTATTCACTGACTTAATTCTGGTTAATCAAACCCTTTATTTCAAAAGCTCCAGCCAAGAGGCATTAAGCAACACTACTGGACTTCAAGCAAAAATGCACTTGTCACTGTTATTGACACAGACTTGAAGGCATGCTCTGATATAACCATAAAAAGTATCAAGAGGTAGGAATGAGTTTTCATTTAGAATAAGACTAAGGGAATCTGTTTTGCTTTCAAATGGAAGTTCTTTGTCCTGCTCCAAATCACATGGTTAAGCCTCCACCTGGGTCATGGTGGTTTATCATGAGAATGACAGCCCCTGGGGGGAAAGACAGAAGCTCTCAAGAAGTTTGGAAAGCAGCGATGGTTTTTGAAATCGAATTTTTAGAACATCCTATCTACAGGATATTTATGAATTAAATGCTTAGCCTGTGAACTGCTAGAACCTTTGTTTAAAGCAATCAAGGAATTCTTGTAGACTTCTGGTGTTGAAAAAATCATGCAGGTTTGTAGGAGCAGCTGCTATTTAGTGTAGAAAATAACTAGTGTGTAACAGTGCACGTCTTGCTGAACTCTTGCCATTGGCTGTTAATGTTAGAGAAATTCTCCTGTTAAGCTGAGTGTTTAAGTAGTTACTGACTGGTTTCTATGTGCAGGTTCAGTTCTTGTGTTCTCATTTCCACAAGTGGGACCTGCTCCTATTTGTGAGCTTCAGGAGCATGTTGGAGGTTTATGCCACAGACTGCTGTTAGAATTGCTTTAATGGTACAAAGCTCTTCAGTTTGATCAGAGCTGTGGTCTGTATACCAGATGTTTGAAAGAAGAATGATGTGGGGTTTGTTTTTTTTCACTTGCATATTTTCAACTGTATGTAAGACCTTTCTGTTTGTGATGCAGCAGGTTTGGCAGCGTCTCCCTCTAAACAGGGTGGATAAGAAAAGGATCAGTTCCTGGAGCATTTGTTTCAGTTGACCCAGTTCTGCTTCTTTAAGCTAGTGTATGGTGTTTGCTGGCATCCTATATTCAACCTAGTGAGAGTTTTCTATTTTCTTTCTCTACTTAGAGAGTCATTAGCCCTTCTCCATGTCTCCTACATTTACAAATTATGGAGAAACTCTCCTCGAGCAAAAACTGTGACAGCTCTCTTATACCCTCACCTCTGCTAATTGTCTTGTGCTGTGGTGCATAAGTCTGAGCTTTGGGTTGAATTGGGTTAAAATGGGGAATTTTTTCTTTTTAAGAAATAGCACTTGCATGCCAACAGCAGCAGAAGTGGAGTTGCTTCTCTGAGGCAGTCTTCTCCACTGAGGCTCCTGTCTCCATTTCCCAACAGACTTCATTGTTTCTGTTGCTTTTGATATTCTGTTTTAATGCCTCTCCTCTACCCCTCTTTAATGCCTATCACCTTCTGCAGAATCAAAATGGACAGCAGTAAACCAGGGCATTCCCTTTACCCAGTCCTACTACCCTTGTTTCCCACAAAGTTTCCCTATTTCCAAATGTGCTCTTACAACTATTTTAATTAGCATAGCTCTTCCACATGCAAGCTCCTGGACTCTCTCAAGCTGTCCCTCTTGGGAGAAGCCAGTACTGGAGATAGTAGTTGTAATACTGTCACTTGTTCCAGTAGAAGTAAAGGTCAGTGTCTGCTCTATCTTAAAAACATAATTGTTTCTCATCCCAGGAGACTACAGGTGGCTGTGTGATGAACATAAGCTAGCTGAGCTTCTGGATGAGGGTAGAGCAGGCTAACCCTGAGCTCCTCTGCTGCACTGCACCTGACTCATTCTCTGCAGCCTTTTATTATGTGGATACTGGATAGATATGAGGTCCTGTAACCTCCTGTTTGCAGCATCCATGGTGTGGTTTCTGCAGATGAGTTCCATGTGTTCACATTATTGGGGTATTTCATTTGACTTTGTTGGGTGTTAAATTTGGATTCAGCTCCTGGTGGGGTGAATGTCTTAAAGGCTTCTAGACCTTGTGCTGTCTTTGAAAAAAGTAGGCTGGAGTCTTGCTTGCCAGAATCCAGAGTATGTTGAATTGACTCTGTATCTAGATCATCATTTGATCCCTGGTTCAGTCTTGCATTGTTTGGATTCTAGCAGTGGCTGGCTTTCAGACAGTGTGTCCTAGAATGAACTTGCACAATACTGCCAGCAGATGTAATTACCACAGGAATTCGGAGTAACTGCTGGACATCTGTCAGGCTGCTAATTTTGTTGGGAAGCCTTGCATTTATTTAATCGGCACCCTTTTTTCCCTGTCTCCCTTGACCAGATGAATTTGATGCCTATATCATTGTGTCCTTTGTAAATGCCACACTGGTGCTGTCTATCGGAGAGACTGTAGAAGAAGTGACTGACTCGGGATTCCTGGGTACTACACCCACCTTGTCCTGCTCTCTTCTTGGTGATGATGCTTTGGTACAGGTAATGGAAAGCTGCTTCTGACGTGTCTGCTTATGTCTGCCACTCTCTGCTTGATGCACGGCTGTGGCTTCTACAGTAGTGCAACATGTCATGTCTAAAGGTGTGGATTGGCAAAGAATGACACTTGATTTGTTTCCTTTCCCTTTTTACATCCTGCTAAGTGAAACTGGACCAGATGAAGATGGTCCTAATCTCCTTTGTTGTGTGCCCAGTAGTTCCTTGCTGTAGCTCAAAGATGCAATGCTTCTAGCTGGCAAGTGGCTTCGTGCTAGTTAAGCCTATTGCATAGCTAGTAGATCACCACTGCCAGGAGCGGTGCTTGCCTTTGGCTTTTCTGTGTCAGAACCACCAATGAGATGGGAGTTGTGAAGGGTGGTAAATACAGAATTGCTGTGAGCTTTTTTTTTTCTTTCAGGTTTATCCAGACGGGATCCGGCACATCCGAGCAGATAAGAGAGTAAATGAATGGAAGACACCAGGGAAGAAAACCATTGTAAAATGTGCTGTGAACCAGAGACAAGTTGTGATAGCACTGACTGGAGGAGAACTGGTTTACTTCGAGATGGACCCGGTATGTGTGTTACTGTGGTGAATGAGTTTGGAAGAGCAAGGTGGAGTACAGGACATGCCAGAGACTGATCCTTGATCAGACCTGCAGACAAGGATTCGGTAGTGAAGCATCCTTCTTGAATGGGTAGATAAAAGTCCTGCAGAGCTGGACTGTGTCTATCTGAGATAACTTAATGGCTAATTAAAGTCTCTGAAGTTCATAAGCGAGGCTGGAAATTGTGTACTTATCCTATTGTTGTTCTGGCTCTTCCAACTGTAGCTGAAATAATGCTGTAAATAAATGGTTTTTAAAAAAATACAGAAAATCTGAAGCACTGTCTTAAAGCAGGGGGGGAAGGTGTGGAGAGACATTTTGGTGCTGGTTTGCCCCATTGGGTAGTCAATAAGTCTCTTTTGTGTCTTTCTTTCTCAGTCAGGACAGTTGAATGAGTACACAGAGAGAAAGGAGATGTCCGCCGATGTCGTTTGTATGAGCCTGGCCAATGTTCCTCCTGGGGAGCAGCGCTCCCGGTTCCTTGCTGTTGGGCTGGTGGACAACACTGTCAGAATTATTTCCCTTGACCCTTCGGTGAGTAGCTGTGCTGTTGCTGCCTCTTCCATTGGCTTGAAATGTTGAGAAGGGGTATTCCAGAGGTGGGCTACATCCATCTGAGCTGTCTCTTCATATTCAGGTGGATGACCAGGAATGAATAGTTTATGTGGCTTTTCTGTGGGAGGAAGCATGGCTCCTCATCTGTCCTGGGATCAGCAGTAGCAGTCATTTTTCTCCTTCTTAGTAGCCTGTGCAGTGCCGTGTTTTTTAACTTTGAGCCTGGGAACAACGCTGATAACACTGATGTTTTTAGTTGTTGCTAAGTAATTTTTATTCCGAGCAAGGACTTTCTCAGTCTCATGCTTTGCCAGGGAGGAGGGGAAGCCGGGAGGAAGCAGAGACAGGACACCTGACCCAAACTAGCCAAAGGGATATTCCATACCACAGCACGTCATGCCCAGTATATAAACCGGGGGGAGTTACCCGGAAGGCCCAGATCACTGCTCGGGTCGGGCTGGGTATCAGTCAGCAGGTGGTGAGCAATTGTATCCTCTCCCCTTGTTATTCCCCTTATCATTATTGGTGGTAGCAGTAGTGGTTTTGTATTATACCTTAGTTGCGGGACTGCTCTTATCTCAACCCGTGGGAGTTAGATTCTTCCGATTCTCCTCCCCATCCCTCCGGGAGTGGGGGGAGGAAGAAGGGGGGGAGTCAGCGAGCGGCTGTGTGGTTCTGAGTTACCGGCTGGGCTCAAACCACAACATCATCCTAACCTGTAACAATTCCCTTGTTTTATCTAACCTCACCCATGCCTGGAGGCTCATCTGATGAGAAATTAAAGCATTTTCTTCATTGTTTTGTTTTCTGTTTTGGTTTTGTGTGTTTGGGGTTTTTTGTTTTCCTTTTCTCTCTGTTTATACCTGTATTAAAAGCAGACTCATTCTACAAGCAGGGTCAGCACCAAATCACCGTTATCATTCCTCTACCTGCAACAGAGGAGTGAGTGTTCAGAGGATGGCTCATAAACTTAAACTGTGCTTAGGTCTCCCCATGCTAAACGGCTGCAAACTGCTAGAACGGTGGAAGCTTCTAGTTTATCTTTTCCAAACCCCAGGGCTGCTACGACTGTTGCTTGCCAAAATCCACAGAGCCATCGTCTATTTGGACTTTTTCCTTTTTTCTGTGCTGAATACTTCTTTTTGGAGATTTAAAAGGCATCTTGAAATTTCTTAAATGGAGCTTGAATCCCCTATTGCCATGCCAAGCCTTGCTGACTGCTGTGTTGCCTCTTTTCTGTCTCCCACAGGATTGCTTACAGCCGCTGAGTATGCAGGCCCTCCCTGCACAGCCTGAGTCACTTTGCATCGTGGAGATGGGTGGCACGGAGAAGCAGGATGAGCTGGGGGAGAGGGGATCCATTGGCTTTCTGTACCTGAACATTGGACTGCAGGTGAGAGGCACTTGCCTGGTTCTGACAGGCATGTCTCGATGAGCTTTTGCTTTAAAGATGGATTGTGAAAGTAGCCTTGTCATCATGCAGCACAACATAAAGCCTGGCTGTTTCCTCTTCGTTACAACAGGCGTAACAACTGAGATTGGGGAATTCACTGTGTGACTAGAGGTGCAAGTTTCCCCATTCATACTGTCGTGGTTTAAGCCCAGCCGGTAACTCAGAACCACGCAGCCGCTCGCTCACTCCCCCACTTCTTCCTCCCCCCCAGGCAGGATGGGGAGGAGAATTGAAAGAATGTAAACCCCCCGGGTTGAGGTAAGAACAGTCCAGTAACTAAAGTATAGTACAAAACTACTACCCAGCCCGACCCGAGCAGTGATCTGGGCCTTCCGGGTAACTCCCCCCGGTTTATATACTGGGCATGACGTGCTGTGGTATGGAATACCCCTTTGGCTAGTTTGGGTCAGGTGTCCTGTCTCTGCTTCCTCCCGGCTTCCCCTCCTCCCTGGCAGAGCAGGAGACTGAGAAAGTCCTTGATCAGGGTAAGCATTACTTAGCAACAACTAAAAACATCGATGTGTTATCAGCATAGTTCTGAGGCTAAAGCCAAAACACAGCACTGCACCAGCTACTAAGGAGAAAAATAACTGTTACAGCTGAACCCAGGACACATTACTAGACTTAAGACTAGTCAAAAGACAGCTTATTATCCCAAATGTCATGTAGGACAAATTGCGCTTTTCCCCTTCCAGAAAGAGGGCATATTCTAAAAAAAATATTTCTGGGTGAAATGTTGGGCAGTTCTTTAGAAACTGCCTGTAGGGCAAAGTATCAAAGAAGTAACTGCTCATAACCACAGGCTCTGCTCTAATAACTCTATTGTTACACAGCTTTTTCTTGCATCCATTGCCAACTATGTGATCTCTGACCAAAAATGTTGTTGTGACAGTTCAACATGTGGTAAAAACAATCAGAACAGTCTAGGTTCTTTCATATGCCTCAAGTTTATGTCAGAATGCAAGCTCTTCTTAAGTAGCGTGAGGTTTTGGGTAGTTGCTTTGTACCAAGAGGGATTCAGATCTGGAATTGGCCCTCAGGTTTTTATGGCTTATGGGATATACTAAACTTCTTGGTCTGTGGTCTGTTTTTTGGCTTTTTCCTGTTTGGGGGTGTGTGTGTTTGTTACAAGTAATTCCTTTTGGCCCTGTGGGAGTGTGCAGGAGCTATGTTTTTTCATATTAAGAGCCAATTTGTATACAGTGTGGTCATAGAAGAGAGTTGTACCGGAAGCTAGGAATAAGCACCCGGTTCTTCAGAAATTGCCTCTCTGTTTTGAATAATGGCTGTTACTTCTTGTCTGTAATCTTGATCTAACTTTTTGGTTTGCTAATGTCAAGAATGGTGTGCTGCTGCGAACTGTCCTGGATCCTGTTACCGGTGATCTTTCTGATACTAGGACCAGATACCTTGGTTCCCGGCCTGTGAAACTCTTCAGAGTCCGAATGCAAGGCCAAGAGGCGGTAAGTGGGGCAAGCTCAGAGGGGTACAGATACAGTCCTCAGATGCAGCATCCTGTTTTTCCTTATTGGTGGGCAGGGCAGGTGAAAAGGAGGAAAAAAATAACTGTTACAGCCAAACCCAGGACAGTGGGGAAGTGTCCTGCTGTGCTGCAAGGACCCTCTGTGTAAGGGTGGGAAGTAGAATGACTTAATTATGGAGCTGCCTGGCTCGCAGCTTGCTCTTTCACAATCAGCCTTGTTCATGTTGGTATTCCCCTTACTGCTTAGGAAGTAATGTGTAGTGCTGCCCTGTGTTCTTTGAACTAGGACTCATCTGACCCATAGGTTGTGTTTGCAGCATGTCTGGAAAGCTCTGAGCAGATTCTTGGGCTTAGAGACACTGAAAAACCTCACCTTGCCTGCCTTAGTGCACAGGGGCAGAAAGATCCCCGTGCAGAAACCTTCCTCTTGACCACTTGATGCAGTGATGGTTGTCTCCTGTGCCTGTTGAGAATGGCTCAGCCCCTGGCTGGACAGCTGCCACACATGGTTCAGGGAAAACATTTGCAGGATTTGGCACAGAGGGAAGAAAGTGTGTCATCAGAAGTGCCATTTCCAGCCCTTGTGATGTGGCACTGGGGAGATCAGCCACCCCCTGCTTGACTCATCTTTGGATGACATCTTCAGAGTTAAGAAATACTGCTGGTTAGCGCAGGGGGCTGGATCAGGGAATCTGAGCTCTGCTTCAGTGTTATGGTACGCTGGGTGAATCTCTTCAACTTGCTTCTGCCAGGCGTACCTTGGAGGTGACGTGCTTTGCAGCTCTAGCAGAGGATGAGTATGGAATAGCTGAGTGCTTTTCTGCTTTGAGTCCAGTCTTGGTTCCTTGTGTCACAGTATGGGGAGAAAAACCATACTATTTATGGCCAGTCAGTGATAGGTGTGGGGTGGCCTGTGAGTGTTTCAATGTAATTCCAGCTGCTGTTGCCCAGGCAGAAAGTAAGGTTGCACTGAAATGGAGTTAACCAAATGTATAAAGCTGAAGAGTTTAGAGGTCCATCTGCTTCCTTTGTTTCCCTTAACTTGATTTGAGATAGGCTACTGATGATTTTAAGTAAATTCCACTTAAGAGTGCTATAGCATTTGGATGGCGACAAAGCAGTAAATATTTATTATAAAAGACCTGTTCCCATTAGAACAGGCTATTTTTTAAAAAAAAAAGCTATGAAAGTATTTATCTTGGCTTTTACAGATAACAGTTTTTATTGCACCTCAGTTTGAGTATTTGTTGTCTTAATAGTGCTTTAAAGTTCCTCTTCATGCCATACGCAATTTCTAGATAAAACTGTTTCTTGAAAGCAAGCAGAATCTTGCACAATATTCTGCACAAGAGAGCACAAGAGAGGGTGTGCTCTGAGCTGGATGGAGTCCACCCCCAAGAACTCAGGTGTTCTAGTGGGTAAGAGCCTGGCACTGTACATCCCTTCATATTGCAAGGAGTGAGCTTGTTTCCATCCCCAGACCTAATAAATTTGTTGTCTGTCTTCCACAGGTGCTGGCCATGTCAAGCCGATCCTGGCTCAGTTATTCCTATCAGTCACGCTTCCACCTGACTCCACT
Source organism: Strigops habroptila (assembly GCF_004027225.2). Taxonomy (NCBI): domain Eukaryota; kingdom Metazoa; phylum Chordata; class Aves; order Psittaciformes; family Psittacidae; genus Strigops; species Strigops habroptila. The sequence continues at coordinate 31,752 of NW_022651076.1, forward strand.
GTCTTATGAGACACTGGAGTTTGCATCTGGTTTTGCTTCTGAGCAGTGCCCAGAGGGCATTGTAGCCATCTCCACAAACACGCTGAGGTAAGAACTGATGGGGGAACACACTTCCAGGCTGGGATGCAAGGCAGATGGAGGGGTGGTGAATTCTTACTAGACATTCAAAAGGAAAGAGGTAAAGTGACTTAAGAATTAAGGTCTTTTTGAGGTTATTTGATTATGGATAATGATTTGATGGAAACACTCTGGATTTCAGAAAACAAACAGAATACAAGGGTAGTTATGCTATCAGGAAAAAATAGGTTGTGCTTCTCTGACTTGTATTTCCCAGCTTTTTTAAATAACTGTAATTCAGGTTATCCTTAAATTCTCTGATCCTTAGAAGGAAGCTTTTGATAACTGTGAACCTGTTGTGTATTAGGATCTTGTGGCTTGTGATCTGAATTGGCTACTTTGCAGAAAACAAGCCACATGATTTAAGAAATCAGAGGCATGATGGGTGTATTTGTCGCCTTTTTTTAAAATTCAGCTTAGATGCTAAAAACATAAATGAAAATAATGGACCACAAATTCAGGAGCTCTGCCATATGCACTTGAACAGGCACTTTTTTCATATCTGTCCTCACTGAAATATTACAACATTCATTGCTTTTAAAGGAGTCATTCTTTTTGGAGAGACTTGTGGTTTTTAGTCACCAAATGCGAGAAGAACTGGCATTTCAGCTGGCAAGTCACAGGAAGAAAGAGTTGGCATTGCATTTCTCATACTGTTTTAACTAAAGTGCCTCTGAGGAGCATTTGATTACGTGTCCAAGTCTGTGTCACATTTAGATTCAGATGATGTTTCTCCAAATGTGCACTTCCCTTCCATGTGCTTTTTGTTCCTCTTGGGATAGACTTGCTTCAGCACCACTCAGGACGCACCCTGGGACAGAGAGCCCTCAAGTCAACCTTGTGTTGCAGAGCGCTCCTGTCCCACAGCATTGTCTCCCATTTAGGATGCTAGCTCTGCTCTGTGCTCTTGGAGCTGTTTGCTAGTTGCTCTCTGGCCTGAGAAAGGTGCCGCTTGTCTCCAGCACTAGCCAGTTTCACAGATGTAAAGCTCAACTCCAATTTTGTTGTCTTGGACAGTTGCTTTTGGACCTTGTTCAACATGTGTCACATCTTTCTCCCCCAGGATTTTGGCACTGGAGAAGCTGGGGGCAGTTTTCAACCAGGTTGCCTTCCCATTGCAGTACACACCCCGAAAATTTGTCATTCACCCAGAGAGCAGCAACCTGATCATTATTGAGACAGACCACAATGCTTACACTGAGGCCACCAAGGCACAGAGGAAGCAGCAAATGGCTGAGGTAATTGGGGTTAGGGACAGGTACACACTTTTGTTCCCTGGAGGGAACTTCTGCAGCTGGAAATCCTCCCTGCTTACCAGTTCCCAGCTGCTGTTGCTGGCAAGTTCTTGTGCCCTGTGTGAATGCAGGGGCTGAAGGGAGTGAAGATCTGCCTCAAAACATCCATTTCAGCAGAATACACTGCTTCCTAGTGCTCCTTTCTTTGCATGTTATTATGGCAGGCTTTAAGAACCACATATTGGAGGACAGTCATGCTTGTGTAGCACCATTGTCTGGGTTTTCTGTGACTGAGGATGTTTGGATTTTAGTGGGTTATTCTCAATGTTGTTTCCAGTTGTTGAATTAAAGAAATAGCTCCCCAGACAACTGCCCCTTGGGCAGGGCAGAGCTGACACTGCTGTGCTCTGAGCTGCAGAGGCTCCCTTGGGAATAAGCTCAGGGTGGAAGCTTTGAGATTTGGTGTTTTTTGTCTTCACAGGCAGTACCTTGCCCTGGAATACCTGGGCTTAGGGGAAACAGGGAGGCTATATTCTTCACAGAGCATCAGCATGTCTGGTAAGGAAATCCACTGAGCTGTTCTTTTTCTCCTGTCTCTTAATGTGCCTTAGGAAATGGTGGAAGCTGCAGGCGAAGATGAGAGGGAGTTGGCTGCTGAGATGGCTGCAGCCTTTCTGAACGAGAATCTTCCCGAGTCCATTTTTGGTGCTCCCAAGGCAGGGAATGGACAGTGGGCCTCTGTTATCAGGGTCATGAACCCTATCCAGGGAAATACATTAGATCTGGTCCAGCTAGAGCAGAATGAAGCTGCCTTCAGGTAAGAAGCATTGCCACGTGCACCAAGAATCTGCTTGTGATGAGTCTTCTGTGGGTTTTTTTCCTTCTTTTACTTAGCTGTTGCCAAGCTGAAATCCAGATGCAGTGTGTTATCAGGAGACTGGCTTGAAATCCCAGAAGTGATTGCCACATGCTTAAACCTTTTGTCTTGCCTTTCCTTCCCACCCTGATCTGTCTGCATGTGACAGCAGGAGCTGGTGCTCCAGATGGGTTTGCTGGACCCCAGTGCTTAAAGAACACCACAGGGATGTAAATGACAGATAAGAGAGCTGGGAACAAGAGAATGTGATGCTATCTCTCACTTTCCCTTCTCATCCAGATAAACTGAGGATAGATTAAATGGAAAGGAAGTGTTAGAGAGACTGGAGGGGAAAGCCAACATAATAACCACAAAGAATACCAAGTGCCTCAGCAGGTGAAGTGGAGCTAGGTCACGCTAGTCCAAAAGGCTGACTCTGCCCTGTTCTGTCCAGGATTCCCAACCTGAGCTAGGCATTGGGCAGGAAATAATACTGAAAGATGAGGAAAGTTTTATGTACATGTCTAAATTGGGACAGCCTTTGAAAAATGGCTTCTAATGGAGCTTTGCACATTGCTAGGCAGTGTCCAGCCTGTGAAAGCATATGGGTATACTTGACAGCTGGAGCACATCTTTTTATATGGGGAGTGTGGAAGAATGAAGAATATGCATTAAACATTTCTCCAGGGGGAGAAATTACCTCTGAAAATGAGATGTCAGTGTTGGAAGGCTGGGCTCCCAAATCTCTGCCTGGCTAGGTGCAAGTCCTGCTGTCAGGGAATCCAGTCTATGTGTGCAGTGTTAGTTTGTCATGATCATACTCATCTCCTGACATGTCCTGTCATCCCCAGTGTGGTCGTGTGTCGGTTCTCCAGTACTGGTGATGAGTGGTATGTGCTGGTGGGAGTCGCTAAGGACCTGATCCTGAACCCACGCTCAGTTGCTGGGGGATTTGTCTACACATACAAGCTGGTGAATAGTGGTGAGAAGCTGGAATTTCTGCACAAGGTGAGAGGGATGACTGGGTTATTCACAGGCAGGGTATTGGAATAGCTGTTACTTCACAATGAATGCTACAGTAATAGTGCAGTACTCAATCCTGGGCAAGATTGTCATGATGATGGTACACACTGGAAGCAGCCTTGAAGAAAATATAAGCTGCCTCCTACAAAATCATTTGGGACAGGTATTGCAGGGCTGAGGGTTGAATGCAGATCTCCCAAGAGTCCCAGTCTTATCCATCTGATTGGGTAAATGGGAAAGGAGCTGTGTTTTTTCATGCCCCTGTTACAGAGGGGAAGGGACACAGTGCTGTTTAATGTTTGGAATATGAGCTCAGGGAGCTGCTCTGAGCACTTGTTTACAATGCAAATTCATACTTGGGTCACTGGGGCCCTGGTGCTAAGGCTCTCAGTCCTTGGCTGGTCACATAAAGGAAGCTGGTGTGAGCCATCATGTTTCCTCTGATGCTGTTTTGGTTGAGTGTAGAAATGATTAGTTGCCTCGTGACCAGTTTGCTTGACAGGTCTCTGGGGCTTGAGCGAGTGTTTCAGCAGAACTCTGTTCAAACCAAATGCTTTTCTCCTTCCCACATGCTTCCAGCATGGCTGAGATTTGAGTCCTCTGGACTTGCTTCAACAGCTCCATGTCCTTATGTTGAGGACACCAAAACTGAACACAGTGCTCCAAGTGGGGTCTCACGAGGGCAGAGTAGAGGGACAAGGATCACCTCCTGGTTGGTCACGCTTCTTTTGATGCAGCCCAGGATATGGGTGTTTTCTGGGCTGGAGCACACGCTGAAACTGGTTCATGTTCAGTTTCCCATCAACCAGCACCCTCAAGTCCTTCTCTGCAGGGCTGCTCTGAATCTCTTCTCTGCCCAACCTGTAGCTGTGCCTGGGATTGCCCCGACCCAGGTGTAGGACCTTGCACTTGGCTTGGTTAAACTTCATAAGGTTGGCACTGGCCCACCTCACAAGTGTGTCAAGGTCCCTCTGGATCCCATCCCTTCCCTCCAGAGTACCAACCGAACCACACAGCTTGGTGTCGTCAGCAAACTTGCTGAGGGCGCACTCAATCCCACTGTCCATGTCCCCGACAAAGATGTTGAACAAGATTGGTCCCAACACCGATCCCTGAGGGACACCACTCGTTACTGGTCTCCAGTTGGACATTGAGCCATTGACCACAACTCTTTGCGTGCGGCCATCCAGCCAATTCCTTATCCACCGGGTGGTCCATACGTTAAATTTATCTCTCTCCAATTTAGAGACAAGGATGTCATGCGGGACAGTGTCGAACGCTTTGCACAAGTCCAGGTAGATGACATCAACTGTTCTGCCCCTGTCCATCAGTTCTGTAGCCCCATCATAGAAGGCCACCAAATTGGTCAGGCAGGATTTCCCCTTAGTGAAGCCATGTTGGCTGTCACCAACCACCTTGTTGTTTTTCATGTGCCTTAGCATGCTTTCCAGGAGAAACTGCTCCAAGATTTTGCCAGGCACAGAGGTGAAACTGACTGGTCTGTAGTTTCCCGGGTCTTCCACCTTCCCCTTCTTGAAAATGGGGGTTATATTACCCTTCTTCCAGTCATCGGGAACTTCACCTGACTGCCAGGATTTTTCAAATATGATGGACAGTGGTTTAGCAACTTCATTTGCCAGCTCCTTCAGGGCCCGCGGATGGATTTCATCAGGTCCCATGGACTTGTGCATGTTCAGGTGCTTAAGATGGTCTCGAACCTGATCCTCTCCTACAGTGGGCCTAAGGTCTTCATTCTCACAGTCCCTGCATCTGCCTTCCAAGACTTGAGTGGCATGGCCAGAGCACTTGCCAGTGAAGACTGAGGCAAAGAAGTCCTTGAGAACCTCAGCCTTCTCCAAATCCAGGGTAGCCAGGTCTCCTATTTCCTTCCAGAGAGGGCCCACATTATCCCTAGACTTCCTTTTGGTGGCAACATACCTATAGAAGCCCTTCCTGTTCCCCTTGACATCCCTTGCCAGACTCAATTCTAACTGGGCCTTAGCTTCCCGGACAACGTTCCTATATTCTTCCCAGGCTGCCTGTCCTCGCTTCCACCTTCTAGAAGCTTCTTTTTTCCTTCTAAGTTTGCTCAGCAGTTCCTTATCCATCCATAGAGGCCTCCTGGCCTTCCTGCCCCACTTCCTTCTTGTTGGGATGCAACAATGCTCCTGAGCTTGGAGCAGGTGATCCTTGAGTATCAGCCAGCAGTCTTAGGTCCCCCTGCCCTCTAGGGCTTTATCCCATGGAACCTTACTGAGCAGGTTCCTGAAGAGGCCAAAGTCTGCTCTCTTGAAGTCCAGGGCAGTGAGCTTGCTGTATGCATGCTGTGTGATGATATGAAATAACTTCTCTTAGCCAGTGCAACCAAGCTAGGAATGCTATAACTGGAAACTCTCTATGTGTTCTCGTTCTCTGTTCTGGCTGATCCTTTTGGATTGATCAGTGGTGGATGATTTTTCAGTTAGTGGAGTTGTTTGTGGGCACACTGTAGTTCAGATTTAACACTTTCTTCAATGGCAGCTTTGGAGCTGCTGTGGCAGATGGTTGAATTAGATTAATGCCTTTGTTTTAAAAACAGACAATCTGGATGGATTTAGGCAAAATCTAAGTTCCTTCTGCTGGGTATAAAACAAAACTAAGAACTGAGGCAATGAGATCCTTGTCTTCTTTTGCTGCCTGCCCAGTGTGGGTTTCTTACAGCAGTCTGACACTTCAGTGAAGGTACACTGCTAGCAGTGTGTACAGAGCTCTGCTAGCACCACGTGTGGTATATGCTGCTCCCAAAAAGCCTTTTGCTGCTCCTGTAGAAAAAGATTGTGATTAACCTTTTACATTAAAAGCCTTGGCATAGGCCAATGAGCTTCAACTGAACCGTTAGCTGAATCCATTCTGAAGCTTGGTGTCAGGTTAGCTCTGTTAATGGGGGTCTCACAGTCTTCCTCTTCTCTCCCTAGACCCCTGTGGAGGAGGTTCCTGCAGCCATTGCTCCATTCCAAGGCAGAGTCTTAATTGGAGTTGGAAAGCTCTTGCGTGTATATGACCTGGGCAAGAAGAAACTGCTTCGGAAGTGTGAAAATAAGGTACTGGCTTTTGTTCTTGACTAGAGTTGTTAATTTGGAGTGATGCTTTGCAGCAGGAGCAAAACAGGGGGTTAGCTGCTACTCCAGCCCAAGTGTGTCTGTGCACTTGGGTCTCGGAGCTGCATCTGTACCATGTGATGTGCACTGGATGCATGCATCTGGAGCAGCGTTGGCAGCTCTGGCTTGGCTGGGCTCTCGTGCTGCCCCTCTGCACCCTGAGCACATGTTGCTTTCTTGTTGCTGTTCACACAGTTGTGTTGCAGGTTCCTTCTTGTAGCAGCTCAATGCAGGCTGTTAATGGCCACGTGCAGGAGTTTCACAAGCCTGTACAGACCATGCCTTTAGCCAACTGCTGCAAATGCAAGAAGTCTTGTCCACATACAAAATGACAACTGTTGGAAATCCTTAGGTTAGTTGGTCAGTAGGCTGGGGACAGAAGTTGGAAGGTACATATGAGCACTTCTTCAGATCCTCAGAATCTTGAAAAGGGGATTTTGTCCTTGAAGTAGATGGTCCTTGCTGAGCATCTCTGATACTTTAGGGAAAGAAACTGCAGAGCATGGCTAACTGTTAATTGCCTGCTCTTCCCTCTCTCGTGCAAGCTGCAGAACCTCTGCCAGTGGCTCATTATTGCATAAAGGAACTCCAGCAAGCTCACAGGCAGACTGGGAACTTGTAGGGAAACATGTTTGTGTGTGTGTGTGTGTGTGTGTTGAGTGGTTTTGGGTGGGGGACACTGAAGCAATGCCTGCTTGCAGGATTGTCCCTAGCATTTCAGTTCACAGGCTCACCAGCAGTGCTTGTTCTCTGGACGCTACTCATTCAGGAGGCTGAGAGTGGTGGGTGGTGGATGTTGGGTTGCAAGGCCCTGTATTGACAGTGTGTTTACCTCAGGGTTGTAGTATACCAGAAATAAGAGGTAGTTTTGGAGGGAATGATGGGAAATGGAGAGTGACCCATAACTCCCAGGGGGAAATAGTGTTTCACTTGGCATAGGGTAGAGTTAATGGGTTACACTTCCCTATTTTGAAGCACTCAAGTTTTGTCCTTTCTCTCTCAAAAGCACATTGCCAACTACATCTGTGGGATCCAGACCATTGGGCACAGAGTGATTGTTTCAGACGTTCAGGAGAGTTTCATTTGGGTGCGCTACAAAAGGAATGAGAACCAGCTCATCATCTTTGCTGATGACACTTATCCACGGTGGGTCACTACAGCCACTCTCCTGGATTATGACACTGTGGCTGGAGCAGACAAGTTTGGCAACATCTGTGTGGTGAGTGTGCCTCGGAGAAGTTGGGGTTTCTTGGACAGGACACATTTTTCCTTAAAATACCCATGATTTGTCTTAAAAGAATGAGGATCCATGCATTGCTGCAGACAACGCCTTGTACCAGTCACTTGGGCAAGTAGCCATCATCATAGCAGATGGCTGCAGTTTATCAGTTTGTGAGATAAAGCAAACAAGTTAAAGCCTCAGCAGGTCAAAAAACATGTTTCTGAAGCATTGTGTGTTGGAATTGCCCCAAAACTTGCTGTGAATAAGCCCTGAAATTAAGCTTGTGACTGAAAGGGCACATGAGAACTTGGGTTGGGGTTATCACTCTTACTTTCCCTGGTTAAACCTCATCGCTGGCATTTAGCTTTCTCTGTCACTTCCTCTTGAAAGCTGGCTTTGTCAGTGCTGACACTGCCTCACTTGGCCAGATTTCAGCAGGGGAGGAGGAAAGAATAGGTGGTCTTTCTGACAGAGCTTTGATCTCTTTCTGAAGTATACTTAGGTGCTTTGGAGTGCAGAGTTCAGCAAGTGTCAGACACTGCGCCCGTGGGATTTAGCTGACACACACAAATCAATCCTCTTCGGTTTTCCTGCCACGCATCCATGAAACTGTTGCCTTAGTGGGAACCACCCTCAAGCCATTTTGACCATAGCTCCCAGGGTGATCCGCAAGTGCTGGGCCAGGCAGAGGCTGGTCATGAGGCCCTGCCCATGTTTTTGAGTGATAGACCATTGATCTCGACAACACGGTTGTCATTTAACTCTGAAGGCCTTGTTGAAGGGGCAAGTGGATGATTTTACTCTTAAGTGTGAGGTGATTATTGTAGAGTCCACCATAGCAGCCTTTCAAGGACCACAGGGATTCTTCAGAGATAATGTGCTGCTTCTCTGCAGCTTGTTGACTCTTTCTCTTTCAATGCAGGTGAGATTGCCTCCCAACACCAATGATGAGGTAGATGAGGATCCCACAGGCAACAAAGCTCTTTGGGACAGAGGGCTTCTTAATGGAGCATCACAGAAGGTAATGCTTCATGAGAAGCATGTAGTTACGGGAAAAGAATGTGCTGCTTTTCTGTGAAGTTCTCTGAAGTGTTGTCCAGGAGATATAGTGGCAGTTCTGCTCCTGCACGTCTACTGTGCTGCGGGTGATGGGTTTTCACTGTCACTGGGAGCCAAGTTCAGTTTCTGAAATCACAGGTGCTGGCTGTTTGGTGATGTTTGATTGAAGCAGCACACTTGTTTTCTTCTCCTGCTTTCCCTTGTTACTTGCATCCATTTGTCCAGCTCAAGAGGGTAGGTAGTTCAGCAGCATGCTGAATTTTGCAATCTGGTCATGGGTGGAAGGCAGCTCCTCTTTAGAAAGGCATTTCAGAACTAGCAGGTGGCCAAATTTATTCTGCTTTCCACTCTCAAGCCTTTTGATGCTTTTATATAAGCTAAAGAAAAAATATGCTTCTGTGGTTGACTTTCAGGCTGAAGTGATTATGAATTACCATGTGGGAGAGACAGTGCTTTCCTTACAGAAGACCACGCTGATCCCAGGAGGCTCTGAATCGCTGGTGTATACCACCCTGTCTGGAGGGATAGGAATCTTGGTCCCTTTTACTTCCCATGAAGTAAGCAAGCCCCATCATCATACTGCAGACTTTCTGCTTCTCTGTGCACTCACCTCCAGCCAGTATATTAATGTGCTGCATCCCTTGAGGGTAACTCCAGGGGTCTGCAGTGTGTGAAAACCTGGGCTGCAGGGGAGCCTGTGGCTGTTGGACAGACCGATGTGAAGGGGAAGAGGAGGAGCTGCTTAGCTCTATGAAGAGTTGAGAGCTATTCTTGTTGCCCTGCTATTGTAAATCTGTTTGTGCTGCAGAGGGGCTCTTGGGTGATTTAGTGTCTGTGAGGAGGAATCCTTTGGCATGCTTTGTGTAGCTTGTACACTGTAGTGATGAGGAACTGATGCTTCAAGTGCTGAGGATGGTTTTCTCCTCTCTCTTTGCTGTGGTCTCCTGAAGCAGTGGATGCCAAGACATTCACTCTTAAAGCTGCACCTCTGTGCTGTACAGCTGCTATATGCTCCAGTTCCTAGGAGGCTGCCTGGCTCTGCTGTAGGTGCTCCCAGGGTGGAACTGTTGAGGAGTGACCATGACCACCGTGGCTGCTGTGTGCAAGGCCACTCTAGCAGAACCTGGTCATGGCAGTGTTCCAGCCCTGGTGGGTGTTGTCTTGCCTTGCTGGTGGCATTGATGTGTAACAAACTGTTCTCTTACCGATTCTTCATCTCCCCAGGATCACGACTTCTTCCAGCATGTGGAAATGCACTTAAGGTCTGAGCACCCTCCTCTCTGCGGGCGGGACCACCTCAGTTTCCGCTCCTACTACTTCCCAGTGAAGGTCAGTCCAAGTATTTAGGATCAGCTGGTCATAGGGGTGCAGAGACTTGCTTTGGGACATGGAACAGCTTTGAGGCCCGACAGAAGCAAGTCAGAGTTGCTGTTCAGCAGGGAAGACTGGGGCAGTGCAAACCATAGCTTGTGTAGGAACTGAAGCTAGCTCCTGAACAGCACTCCGAGAACAGTACTTAGCACTTAATACTGTGTCTGTTTTGGTTTCTTAACCCTTGTAATGAGCCTTCTGAGGATTGGTCTTGAGACCCAAGCCCAGAGGTGCTGCTGTTGTGCTTCTCTACTTGCCACAGCATCTCCTTTCCCCATCAGGAGAAGCAGCACTGAGTAACTGCCTGCCAGGTCAAACTGGGTGCTGCCTTGGGGATGTATTTTTCCACCACCATTTGAAAAGGGAAATCCCATAAGAAACAGCTGTTCCTGCTTATTTCTGTGTTTGAAGCTGTCAACTACTAAATGCTGTGACCAGAAGGGTCCAGAGTACTGGACCACAGTATCTGTGTGGTAACTACTACCAGGGTATTATCTGTAGTAGCAGTCAGAAAGCTGTGCAAGTGCAGAGGGTGTTCTTGTTCTTGATGAGCTCAAGGCTGATTTGCAGCATGGCCAGTCTCAAAGATGCCTCACATCTGGCTGCAGCTGCCTTGCAGTCATCTTTTACAAGCCTCCCCAGCATTCCCAGCACAGCGCTTGGACCCGAGTCAGATCCATCTTCCCTTCCCTTGTGTGATTCTTCAGCTGCACCTAGGCTTTTGGGGTTTCTCCTTCGTTAATCAAGCTGGCCAGTAATTAATTTGTTGCTAACTGCTGCTATTCAGCAGATGAGGTCACCAAGAATGATCTTGTTTCCAGGACAGGATTAAGAAGCTCCTGGGAACAAATTGTTGCCATTTTTTCCTGCTTAGGCAGGGTTCAGTGCCTCTGTGTGGTGTGGATTCAATGCTCTCCTCTTTGCCCCTCCAGAATGTGATTGATGGGGACCTGTGTGAGCAGTTCAACTCCATGGAGCTGAACAAACAGAAGAATGTGGCAGAGGAGTTGGACCGGACCCCACCTGAGGTGTCCAAGAAACTGGAAGACATCCGCACACGCTACGCTTTCTGAGCAGCCACTGACAGGAGCAGAGCATCTCCTCAGGCTCCTGTGGATGTTCTTCCAAGCACAGCTGGGAAGAGGAATGTGTGCTTTGCTTTCCTTTTTAAGTACTGGTTTACTCCTCTTGGTTTATGTTTCAAAGTAATGTGACTCCAGTAAATACAGTATCAGATATTAGGTCTCCCACCACATCCTGCCATTTCCATGAAGGCTTCCAACATCCTGGTTTTTGACCAGAGATTCCCTCTTGGGAAGTGCCCAAGAAAGGGTGCAGTGACCCTCACCCTCATTTCCTTTGGCCTCCCTTTAGGATGGGGGAGCCCGAGAGTATCTTGTGCTGGCCTCACAGAAAGCCCTGTAGGGCAGATCCAGTTGAGCCTTTGTAGGATCAAGTGGGTTTTGCAATTTCCCAGCATTTTGGTAAAGGAAAGAGCTGTGGCATGACTCAGGATTGCCAGGCTCCATTCAATAGTTGGTGGTGAGCAGCTCTGTTCTTCCACTAGCCCTGGGAGCAGCCGGTGGGAAGCTTGGCTGTGTGGAGGGTGTAGCTGTCATACTTATCTTGAACATTCTCTTCTGAATTGCGAGGGGTTTTTTTGGACTTGCCATTTCTGACTGTGTTCCCTGTAAATAGAGTTTTGTACAATGTTGACTCTCTTGGGGGTGGGGAAGAGTGAGGCCTGAGTCTGGGACTTGATTTGTTTCATAACTTTGGCAAGAGCAGTGTCTCCAAGCTGTGACTGTGAGCAGCACATGAGGAATAAAAGCCTGTTTTTTAACAAGCCCGGCTCTGGGGTTCTCCTCTCCTTTGCAGCAGCTGTCCTGACCTGGTGGCAGCAGGAGGGGTGCAGGAGGAGTACAGAAACATCCATGCCCTGGGGCCCTGCCTGCATGCTGGAGCTGTGCTCCAGCCCTGCAGGTGTCAGACCATGAGCCTTGCTCCCTTTCCCTGCCTGCTCTGCTTGGAGCAGCATGTCCTGCAGCCAGAGCTGCTGCTCTCCAGTACCAGTTTATGCCTGGACATGCACAAAGTGGGGTATGTGGAGAAAGGGGGGGAGGGAAGGGTCTTTCCCCCTGCTACTGTTTTTCCAGCCCTTCCAGGGCAGGGCTGTGGCTCTGGGAGGAGCAGGTGGTTGCCATGATGGCAGGGGAAGATGTGTCTCCCTGCCATGCACTAGCTGGCTCCAAAGACTCGCCAACCACACAGCAGGTGTCTCCCACTCTTGTCCTCAGTCTGGGCTTTGGTCCCTGGCTTACTCCTGCCAGTGGGCCTGTCTCCGGGGAGCTGGGAGCACTCCCTTGATGTGTGGCATCCAATGAAGGAACCCTGGCCTCCTCCCCCCTCAGAAAGATGGGCAGCCCCCAGCCCAGTGCTGCACTCACATTGAACAGCATCCATGTTCCTCTGGTGCGTGTGCTGTGCAGGGTGAGGGCAAACCCACACCCTCCTGCCCCGTTCTTTGCACCTTCCTCTCCCCTCTCCTGCTTTGGGTTATTGCTACAGGCCTGTGTTGGCAGGGGCTTCACCTAGGGCTTTGGTTGCACCGTGGCACCCAGCCTCTGCTCCTTTCCCTTCCTGTACCTTACTGGAATGCCTACGTCAGGGAGCTGTAAACACCTGAGCTCATCATGCTCCCTCCATTCCCCATCCCCTTATCTTCTCTGCCCCCCCCCCCGTGTGTGTGATACCTGCTCTGGATCAGGGGATGCTCTGGCAAAACTTGGCCTTCACCATGTCAGTAGTCCTAAGGGTGAAATCACAGCGGGGGGGGGCTTGGGGCATTCCCAAACTGGTTTGCTTGCTTGGCTGGGCCTGTGTAAGTAAATAACCTGCCTCTGGAGCAAGGCACAGCCCTGGGGGGCAGGTGTGAGGCTCTGGGAGTTGGCTGAGCCCCTTTGCGTGGGGGGCTCCAAGCTGGGGTCCTACCAGCCTCGCTGGGGAGAGGGGGGCTTCTCCCAGCCAAGGGCTCTCTTCCATCCCTGGGCCCCTGCAGCCGCAGGGTGCTGGGTGCTGAGGCGGAGTGAAGCTTCTGGAGCCATGTGCCAGGGGCTGTTTTCCTTGGGCTCACACCAGCGGTGACTTCCAGCACAGCCAAGGAGGGTGAGCCACTTCCAGCAGCATGCTATGCAGCTCTGGGCACTCCCTTCTCTTCCTTAATGCATCCTACTGATCCTGACTACGTGGGCAGGGAATGCTATTAAATGGCTTCCTCTATTGCATGCAGCAGATGTGGACAAAATCTCTGCAGACACTGAGGAGCTGGACCAGCTTCTTCCCTGCTGGAGATGAGCATCTTGCCCCCAGTGCGGAGCTGGGAGGGCCTGGGGGATGCTTGGCAGAAGCGTGGCTGTGGTGGCCCTGACTTGGTGCCGGGGGAATCCCAGTACGCTCTCCTCACTTGCAGAAGTGCATTTCTTCCCACGGTTTCCCTGGGAGTGCTGACATGCTCTTTGATAGCTGATTTCTCTTCCCTGACCCCCTGGATGCCTGTCAGCCCATAGCGCCCTCTTCCACGGGGCTCTTGGGGGCTGGGGTGACAATCATCAGGAGAAGGGGGGGGGGGATGCAGGGTTGTTAGCCAAGCACCCTGGGGACACCCAGGAGGGTTAGCTGAGCACCCCAGGGGCATCCAGCAAGACAGCCAAGCACCCCAAAGAGCAGGGATGGACCCAGGACGGTCAGCCGAGCACCCTGGGGGCATCCGGATGGGTTAGCCAAGCACCCCAGGGGCATCCAGCAGGGCAGCCGAGCACCCCAAGGATCAGGGAGGGGCCCAGGAGGCTCGTCCGAACCCCTCGTGGGCACCCACCCGATCTGGCCGCACACCCCGGGCACCCCTCGCGGCCGGCTCGTGCCGTGCGAGTCCCGGTGCGGGCGGGGCGGTCGCTCGGTCCCCACCCGCCGGCCCCGGGCAGCCGCCCCGCCCGCCTCCCGGGAAGTGCGGGCACGGCCCCGCTGCCACCGCCCGCGAGGAGACGCGTCCCGCGCCCGGCGCCCCCTGCGCCGCGCCAGGTGGGTCTGCGGGGACTCCCCTGCCCGGGGATGCAGGGTGGGGGCGCGGTAGCGGCCCCCTTTGTGCGGGGACACGGTAGGGGCCCTCCTGTGTGGGCCACGCTGCGTGGGGACACAACGCCCCCCGGCCGCGTGGGGCCGCGCTGCGGAGGATGCAGGACATGCTGTGGGGTGACAGTGTGGGGACACAGCGCGGGGTGGCCACTTAGCCAGCCCCGTCCCCCAGCGCTCCTTTAGCTGAGCTCTTGCTGAGGCCGGACGAACTCATTGCTGGGATAACGGGGCTGGGCTGTGTGTGTGTCATCCCTCCCCGGGGGTGGCACCGGGGACAGCCCTGGCCCGGGTGGTGGGACACAGGCACCCAGGGCTCCACAGCCGCCGGAGCCGGTGCCCTCCCTGGGGCTGCAACCAGGGCTCTCTCCCCCCAGATCCCCTCTTGCAGTGCAGGAGGGGGGTCCTGCACACACACCCCCCCCTCGGAGCGCATCCCTGCCGGCACCCTGCGATGGCCCCGGGACCTGCTGCCTCCCCGCAGACAGCCGGAGAGGAGAAGCCAGCGGGGACGGCCAGGAAAGGGAACTAACCCCCATCCATGGCAGGGGGCAACCGCCCGGGGCTACCGGAGAGCAGCCCAGTGCCCGGGGCCTGCGCCCATCCCTCGTCCCCCCGCCACGCGCAGTGCTACCCAGGAGGCTCCCTGTGAGCCCGGGCCATGTAGGCGCAGCCCAGGGCTCCGCCGATGGCCGCTGTCAACATGCAGCAGGGCTACGCGGCCATCCTGTGTGAGTACAGCTTGGGGACAGGGATGGGGAGTGGCCTCAGGGGTCACCACAGAGGGTGTCCCCAGGGTGGGGGGCTGATACCGCTTGCTTTTGGCTGCCCCAGGGGTCCTGGCTGTGCTGGGAATGGAGGCCACCGCACTGGGCAAATGCGAGCTCACCCGCCTGCTCCAGGACAAGCTGCAATATGAGATGCGCCTGCAGTACATGATAACCTCCAATTTTTTGGGGGGGTGGGAGGATGGGGGTGGAAGGGACATATGGCATTGCAGAGCCCCAGTTTGCTCCAGGGGTGAGGGGGGCATGGGAGGCAGCACCCACTGCTGCAGTGACTGGGTGCTGGGGGTGGCTTTTCTACCAGGAGCAACATGTGCCAATGGTGCCCAGAGCTGCTTCTGCTGGTGCATCTCCAGGGTTGACCATGTCAAAGGGCTTTTGCACCAGTTCCCTGGTGTCACACTGGGGCTGGCAGGGATGTCCCTGTCACCCTGCTGCCAGCCCCTGAGCTCTTCTCCGCCTTTCCAGAAGCACTACTTCCCCATCGACTACACGGTCCAGGTCCAGTACGAGGAGGTGCTGAAGCCCTCCAACATTACCCACCTGGTAAGACAGTGGCAGGGGATGGCCCCATGATGGGGACACTCCAGTGGCCTGCAGGGGCTGCATGTCTCACCTGGGCCACCCTCTCGCCCCCAGCGCAACAGGACGGTGTCAGAGGTGGCACTGCAGTACCTGTGGTTCCACGTCAGCTCCCAGGCCATGCTGAGGATCCATGAGGTGCTGCCGGAGAAGCACCCATCCTGGAAGTACACACAGGAGCTCTGCCAGCTCTTTGATGCCCTGGGCAAGGAGTACAGCAAGTACTGGCAGGTAGGGAGACCCTGGGCCCCCCCCAGCACCCCAGCTCTAGCCACACATTCACATGTGGCCTTACACACCCCTTGCAGGGGTGCTGGGTGCACCTGGTACCTGTGCACACAGACGTGTGGTACATGGGCACATGGCATGGGCACGGCTGTGGGGTACACGCACACACAACACGTGCTGTGGGTACATGCACCCACAGGTGTGAACACCCTCTCCCTGCATGGAGGTCTTGTTGGAGAGGTGGCATAGATGGGCTGCTGGGGGCAGAGGTTGGCACCTGGGGTGCAGGGCCATGGGGCAGCGCCCAGGGGTGCCCAACATCTGGCATTGGTGGTTCAGTGGTAGAATTCTTGCCTGCCACACAGGAGACCTGGGTTTGATTCCTGGCCAATGCAACAGCTGTAGCTTTTGCAGCCTGCCAGGGTGTCCGGGGGTTTTCCCTGGGGCACGTCTGGCACCCAGGGGCACCACCACCCTGGTACTGTCTGGGTGCTCCGGGTGTGGGTGCATGGTGCTGACAGGGCTCTTTTTGACTCCTGTGGCAGGGAGATGCCCAGGGCTTGGTGGCAGGGAGGGGCCCTGGGATGGTGGCAGTGGGTCCCCCTGGCTCAGGGCAGTGATGGGCCCTGGCTTGGTGGCCCTGAAGGGCCCTGGCCCAGGGTGGTTGGGCTGCTTGGGGTTGGGAGGCACTGACACATCCCAGGGGCAGCTGCCTTTGGCTGCTGGGTGGTGGTGGCCTGTCACAGCTGGGTCTGCAGGGTGAACCTGAAGTGTATCTGAGTTGTCCTGTGCCATGGGGCAGGTTCTGCAGCCCCTCTGAGGTTTTCTCATTCTGCTGTTAACTCTGAAGGCTACTGACAGCCTCCCCTTGCTGGAGGTGATGTGTGAGGCAGCAGGAAGAGGCGGTCCCATGGCTGGAGCCCCAGCAGCATCTGAGCTGTCTGTTGGGGTCCCCTTTCTATGGAGGGGGGTGTACCAGCCAGCAGTGCCTGTCCTTGCTGCAACCACCACTGCTGGGTTTGTGGGGGCCATGGGTCAGGTGTATGGGTTGTTCCACATTTGGCATTGGTGGTTCAGTGGTAGAAGTCTTGCCTGCCATGTGGGAGGCCTGGGTTTGATTCCTGACCAATGCAACAGCGCAGC
>NW_022651077.1:0-46904 GCF_004027225.2 Strigops habroptila
GGTTCCATAGGGGTGTTTGGGGGGTTCCATAGGGTGTGGGGGGTCCATAGGGGGGTTTGGATGTTCCATAGGGGTGTTTGGGGGGTTCCATAGGTGAGTTTGGGGGGTCCATAGGGGTATTTTGGGGGGGTCCATGGGTGAGTTTGGGGGTCCCACAGGTGAGTTTTGGGGTGTTCCATAGAGGTGTTTGGGGGGGGGGAGTCCATAGATGTTTTGGGGGATCCATAGGGGTGTTTGGGGGTTCCATAGGTTGAGTTTTGGGCTGTTCCATAGGGGTGTTATGGGTGCTCCATAGGTGAGCTTGGCGGTGTTCCATAGGGGTGTTTGGGGGGCTCCATAGGGGTGTTATGGGGGTTCCATAGGTGAGTTTGGGGGCTCCATAGGGGTGTTCTGGGGGCTCCATAGGTGAGTTTTGGGCTGTTCCATAGGGGTGTTTGGGGGCTCCATAGGGGTGTTATGGGGGTTCCATAGGTGAGTTTGGGGGCTCCATAGGGGTGTTCTGGGGGCTCCATAGGTGAGTTTGGGGGCTCCATAGGGGTGTTTTGGGGGCTCCATAGGTGAGTTTTGGGCTGTTCCATAGGGGTGTTTGGGGGCTCCATAGGGGTGTTATGGGGGTTCCATAGGTGAGTTTGGGGGCTCCATAGGGGTGTTCTGGGGGCTCCATAGGTGAGTTTTGGGGGCTCCATAGGGGTGTTTTGGGGACTCCATAGGTGAGTTTGGGGGCTCCATAGGGGTGTTATGGGGGCTCCATAGGTGAGCTTGGCGGTGTTCCATAGGGGTGTTTGGGGGCTCCATAGGGGTGTTTGGGGGTTCCATAGGTGAGTTTGGGCTGTTCCATAGGGGTGTTATGGGTGCTCCATAGGTGAGCTTGGGGGCTCCATAGGGGTGTTACGAGGGTTCCATAGATGAGTTTGGGGGCTCCATAGGTGAGTTTGGGGGCTCCATAGGGGTGTTTGGAGGGCTCCATAGGTGAGTTTGGGGGCTCCACAGGGGTGCTATGGAGGTTCCATAGGTGAGTCTGGGGCCTCCATAGGTGAGCCTGGGGGCTCCATAGGGGTGTTTTGGGGGCTCCATAGGGGTGCTATGGGGTTTCCATGGGGGTGTTTTGGGGGCTCCATAGGTGAGTTTGGGGGCTCCATAGGGGTGCTATGGGGTTTCCATGGGGGTGTTTTGGGGCTCCATAGGTGAGTTTGGGGGCTCCATAGGGGTGCTATGGGGTTTCCATGGGGGTGTTTTGGGGGCTCCATAGGTGAGTTTGGGGGCTCCATAGGGGTGCTATGGGGTTTCCATGGGGGTGTTTTGGGGGCTCCATAGGTGAGTTTGGGGGGCTCCATAGGGGTGCTATGGGGTTTCCATAGGGGTGTTTTGGGGGCTCCATAGGTGAGTTTGGGGGCTCCATAGGGGTGCTATGGGGTTTCCATAGGGGTGTTTTGGGGGCTCCATAGGGTGAGTTTGGGGGCTCCATAGGGGTGCTATGGGGTTTCCATGGGGGTGTTTTGGGGGCTCCATAGGTGAGTTTGGGGGCTCCATAGGGGTGCTATGGGGTTTCCATAGGGGTGTTTTGGGGGCTCCATAGGTGAGTCTGGGGGTGCCTCACCTCCTGCAGCAGATCCGCCTGCTCGATGGCCTTGAGGACGCTCTTCTTGGAGGTGTCCTGGATCTCGCCCCCCATCACGAACTCGTCCAGGATGAAATAGGCCTTCTCGAAGTTGAAGATGATGTCCAGCTCACACACCTGCCCAGGAGAACCCGGCCTGGCCTCAGGGGGGGGCCCAGCACCGCCCCACGCACCCACCAGTGCTCCCCTGCCCATGGGATGGAGCTTGGGGTGCTCCCGGGGCTTTCGGGGTGACCTTTAGGTGGCCAAGCACCCATAGTGAGACCCTGGGGTGACTTCAGTATGACCTTAACATGGCCAAGCACCCATAGTGTGGCTCTAGGGTGGCCCAAAGCGGCTTTGGGGTGACCTTTAGGTGGCCAAGCACCCATAGTGTGACACTGGGGTGGCTTTGGGGTGACCTTAATATGGCCAAGCACCCATAGTGTGGCTCTAGGGTGGCCCAAGGTGGCTTTGGGGTGACCTCAGGATGGCCAAGCACCCATAGCATGGTGCTGTGGTGGCCATGGGGGCCCTGGGGTGACTTTGGGGTGACCTTAGGATGGCCCTGGGGGGGCCCAAGGCGGCTTTGGGGTGACCTTTAGGTGGCCAAGCACCCATAGTATGACCCTGGGGTGGCTTTGGGGTGACCTTAATATGGCCAAGCACCCATAGTGTGACCCTGGGGGGGCCCAAAGTGGCTTTGGGGTGACCTTTAGGTGGCCAAGCACCCACAGCATGGCCTGAGGTGGCCCCTGGGTGGTTCTAGTGGCCCTGGGATGGCTTTGGGGTGACCTCAGCATGGCCCTGGGGGAGCCAAAGTGGCTTTGGGGTGACCTTAATATGGCCAAGCACCCATAGTGTGGCCCTGGGGTGGCCCTTGGGTGGCCCAAGGTGGCTTTGGGGTGACTTTGAGATGGCCAAGCACCCATAGTGTGACCCTGGGGTGGTTCTGGACGCCCTGGGGTGGCTTTGGGGTGACCTTAGGATGGCCCTGGGGTCACCCAAAGTGGCTTTGGGGTGACCTTTAGGTGGCCAAGCACCCATAGTGTGACCCTGGAGTGGTTCTAGAGGCCCTGGGCGCACTTTGGGGTGACCTTTAGGTGGCCAAGCACCCACAGTGTGACCCTGGGGTGGCTTCAGTATGACCTTAACATGGCCAAGCACCCCTAGTGTGGCTCTAGGGTGGCCCAAAGTGGCTTTGGGGTGACCTTAATATGGCCAAGCACCCATAGTGTGACCCTGGGGTGGTTCTGGGCGCCCTGGGGTGACTTTGGGGTGACCTTAGGATGGCCCTGGGGTCGCCCAAAGCAGCTTTGGGGTGACCTTTAGGTGGCCAAGCACTCACAGCATGGCCTGAGGTGGCCCTTGGGTGGTTCTAGTGCCGCTGGGGTGGCTTTGGGGTGACCTCAGCATGGCCCTGGGGGGGCCAAAGTGGCTTTGGGGTGACCTTAATATGGTCAAGCACCCATAGTGTGACCCTGGGGTGGTTCTGGGGACCCTGGGATGGCTTTGGGGTGACCTTAGGATGGTGCTGGGGTAACCTTAATATGGCCAAGCACCCATAGTGTGGCTCTAGGGTGGCCCAAGGTGGCTTTGGGGTGACATCAGGATGGCCAAGCACCCATAGCATGGTGCTGCGGTGGTCATGGGGGCCCTGGGGTGACTTTGGGGTGACCTTAGGATGGTGCTGGGGGGGCTTAAGGTGGCTTTGGGGTGACCTTTAGGTGGCCAAGCACCCATAGTGTGACCCCGGGGTGGCTTTGGGGTGACCTTAATATGGCCAAGCACCCATAGTGTGGCTCTGGGGTGTCATTTAGGTGGCCCAAGGTGGCTTTGGGGTGACCTTTAGGAGGGCAAGCACCCACAGTGTGACCCTGGAGTGGTTCTGGGGGCCCTGGGATGGCTTTGGGGTGACCTTAGGATGGTGCTGGGGGGGCCCAAAGTGGCTTTGGGGTGACCTGTAGGTGGCCAAGCACCCATAGTGTGACCCTGGGGTGGCTTCAGTATGACCTTAACATGGCCAAGCACCCCTAGTGTGGCTCTAGGGTGGCCCAAAGTGGCTTTGGGGTGACCTTAATATGGCCAAGCACCCATAGTGTGGCCCTGGGGTGGTTCTGGGGACCCTGGGATGGCTTTGGGGTGACCTTAGGATGGCCCTGGGGGGGGCCCAAGGTGGCTTTGGGGTGACCTTAAGGTGGCCAAGCACCCACAGTGTGACACTGGGGTCTCCCTGGGGGTCCCTGGGGGTGTCCCTGGGGTGTCCCTGGGTCCCCCCCGGGGCACTCACGCTGCCGAAGTACTTGTCGAGCAGCTCCACGTATCGGTGGATGAGCTCCAGCGTGATGAGCTCATTGTCCTGCCCCTCGATGGCGCAGCAGAAGTACAGGCTGGCGTACCTGGGGGGGCAGCAGGGGCTGGGGGGGGGCTGCAGCCAGAACTGCCCCTAAAACACCCCAAAACAGCCCCAAAACACCCCAAAACACCCCCAAAACAGCCCAAAACAGCCCCAAAACAGCCCCAAAACAGCCCCAAAACAGCCCAAAACAGCCCCAGAACACCCCAAAACACTCCAAACACACTAAAACCCCCAACACACTAAAGTCACCCCGAAACACCCCCAAAATACACTAAACCACCCCAAAACACTCAAATCACCCCAAAACACCCCAAAAATACACTAAACCACCCCAAAACACTCAAATCACCCCAAAACACCCCAAAAATACACTAAACCACCCCAAAACACTCAAATCACCCCAAAACACCCCAAAAATACACTAAACCAGCCCAAAACACCCTCAAACACCCTCAAACCCCCTTAAACACCCCAAAACACTCCCAAACACCCTCAAACCCCCTTAAACACCCCAAAACACTCCCAAAACACACTAAAACCCCCCCAAACCTCCTAAATCACCCCAAAACACTCCCCAAACACTCTAACCTCCCCAAGATACCCTAAAACACCCTAAAATACCCTCAAATCACCCCAAAACACCCTCAAACACCCTAAAACACTCCCAAAACACCCCAAACCACCCCAAAACACCCTCAAGCACCCCAAAACACTCCCAAAACACCCCAAACACCCCCAAAACACACTAAAAAACCCCAAAACACCTAAACCACCCCAAAACACTCTAAACCTCCCCTAAACCTCTCCAAAACACCCTCAAACACCCCAAAATACCCCCAAATCACCCCAAAACACACTAAACCCCCCCCAACACCCTCAAACACCCTCAAACACTCCCAAAACACCCTAAACCACCCCAAAATACCCTCAAACACCCCAAAACACACTAAAACACCCCAAAACACTCCCCAAACACACTAAAACTCCCCAAAACACCTAAATCACCCCAAAACACTCCCAAAACACTCTAAACCTCCCCTAAACCTCCCCAAAACACCCTCAAGCACCCCAAAATACCTCCAAATCATCCCAACACACCCTAAAACACCCCAAAACACCCTTAAAACACCCTCAAACACCCCAAAACACCCCCAAAACACCCTAAAACACCCCCAAAACCACATGAAAACCACCTTAAACGACCTAAAAGCAGGGAATCCACCTTGTACCCTAAGAACACAGTAAAACACCCCCAAATCACCCCAAAACACCCCAAAACCACCCTACAACACCTAAACCCACCCTAAATCCACCCCAAAACCATGGTGTGGGGTGATGGAACCCCCCTTGCACCCTAAAAACACCCCAAAACAGCCCAAAATGACCCTAAAACCATGACATGGGGTGATGGAACCCACCTTGAACCCTAAAACCACCCCAAACCCATGGCATGGGGTAGTGGGACCCACCTTCAACCCAAAGCCACCCCAAAACCATGGTGTGGGGTGATGGAACTCATCGTCCACCCTAAAATCACCCCAAAACACCCTAAAACCACCCCAAAACACCCTAAACCACCCCAAGACCATGGCTTCAGGTGGAGGAACCCACCTTGCACCCTAAAAACACCCCCAGAACACCCTAAAACCACCCAAAACCATGGTATGGGGTGGTGGAACCCACTTTGCACCCTAAAAACACCCAAAAGTCCCCCGAAACACCCCAAAGCCACGTCACGGTGTGGTGGAACCCTCCCTTGGTGCCACCATGAGCTGGCTGCAGTGGCCCTGGGGAGCTGGGGGGGGGTTCTGGGGGGGTTTGGTGGAGTTTGGGGTGGGTTTGGTGGGGTCTGGGTTGGTTCTGGGTGGGTTTGGTGGGGTCTGAATTGGTTTGGGGTGGGTTTGGTGGGGTCTGGGTTGGGTCTGGGTTGGTTCTGGGTGGGTTTGGTGGAGTCTGGGTGGGTTCTGGGTTGGTTTTGGTGGGGTCTGAGTTGGTCCTGGGTGGGTTTGGTGGGTTCCGGGTGGTTTTAGTGGGTTCTGGGTGGATTTGGGGTGGGTTTGGTGGGGTCTGGGTTGGTTCTGGGTGGGTTTGGTGGAGTCTGGGTGGGTTCTGGGTTGGTTCTGGGTGGGTTTGGTGGGGTCTGAGTTGGTTCTGGGTGGGTTTGGGGTGGATTTCAGGTGGGTTCTGGGTGGTTTTGGTGGGTTTGGGGTGGGTTTGGTGGTCTCTGGGTTGGTTCTGAGTAGGTTTGGGGTGGGTTCTGGGTGGGTTTGGTGGTGTCTGAGTTGGTTCTGGGTTGGTTTGGTGGGTTCTGGGTGGTTTTGGTGGGTTCTGGGTGGATTTGGGGTGGGTTGAGTGGGTTTTGAGTTGGTTCTGGGTGGGTTTGGGGTGGGTTTGGTGAGTTCTGGGTGGGTTTGCAGTGGTTTTGGTGGGTTCTGGGTGGGTTTGGTGGGGTCTGAGTGTGTTTGGTGGGTTTTGAGTTGGTTCTGGGTGGGTTTGGGGTGGGTTTGGTGGGGTCTGGGTGGGCTCTGGGTTGGTTGTGGGTGGGTTTGGTGGGTTCTGAGTTGGTTCTGGGTGGGTCTGGGGTGGGTTTGGCGAGTTCTGGGTGGGTTCTGGGGAGTTTGGGGTGGGTTTGGTAGGTTCTCAGTTGGTTCTGGGTGGGTTTGGTGGGGTCTGGGTTGGTTCTGGGTGGGTTTGGTGGGTTTTGAGTTGGTTCTGGGTGAGTTCGGGGTGGGTTTGGTGGGGTCTGGATGGGTTCTGGGTGGGTTTGTGGTGGATTTGGTGGGGTCTGGGTTGGTTCAGGGCTGGTTCTGGGTGGTTTTGGTGGGTTCTGAGTTGGTTCTGGGTAGGTTTGGTGGGCTCTGAGTTGGTTCTGGGTGGGTTTGGTGGAGTCTGGGTGAGTTTGGTGGAGTTTGCGGTGGGTTTGGTGGGTTCTGGGTTGGTTCTGGGTGGTTTTGGTGGGTTCTGGGTGGATTTGGGGTGGGTTTGGTGGTCTCTGCGTTGGTTCTGGGTGGGTTTGGTGGGGTCTGGGTTGGGTTCTGGGTGGGTTTGGTGGGGTCTGGGTTGGTTCTGGGTGGGTTTGAGGTGGGTTTTGTGGGGTCTGAGTGGGTTTGGTGGGTTTTGAGTTGGTTCTGGGTGGGTTTGGGGTGGTTTTGGTGGGTTTGAGGTGGGTTTCGGGGGCGTCACCTCTTGTAGACGACCTTGAGGTCCCTCCACTCGAGGAAGCTGCACATCTTGGGCTTGCGCGCCAGCACCACCTGCATGAGCTCCCGAACCATCTTCTTCTTGTCGCGGTCGGCGGTGGCCAGGTACCACTTCTGCAGGCGCAGCTTCCCCTGCCGGCTGAACAGCAGCATGAACCGCATCTGGGGGGGCACAGCGGGTCACCGGGGGGCTGCGGGGACACCGGGGTCACTGCGGGGGACATGGGGGGCACTGTGGGTCACTATGGGGCTGGGGATCACTGGGGGCCACTGTGGGGCTGGGGGGGACATGGGGGTCACTGTGGGGCTGGGGGGGACATCGGGGTCACTGGGGGTCACTGTGGGGCTGCGGGGGACATGGGGGTCACTGTGGGGCTGGGGGGGACATGGGGATCACTGGGGGTCACTGTGGGGCTGGGGGGGGACATGGGGTCACTGCGGGGCTGGGGGGTGACATGGGGGTCACTGGGGGTCACTGTGGGGCTGGGGGTGACATGGGGGTCACTGGGGGTCACTGTGGGGCTGGGGGGGACATGGAGGTCACTGTGGGGCTGGGGGTGACATGGGGGTCACTGGGGGTCACTGTGGGGCTGGGGGTGACATGGGGGTCACTGGGGGACTGAGGGGAATATGGGGGTCACTGGGGGCCACTATGGGGCTGGGGGGGACATAGGGGTCACTGGGGGGCTGGGGGTCACGGGGGTCACCGGGGGTCACTGTGGGGCTGGGGGGGGGTCAGGATGGGGACAGGCTTTGGAGATGGGGTGGGGGGAAGGCCACATGACACCCCTGGGCCACGTGACCGCGCTCCCACGTGACCCGATCCCCCTCCTTCCCCGGCGCTCCCCGCCCCCCCCCCGCCGCCCGTTCCCGCCCCGTCCCCTCACCATAGCGGCGGTGCCGGGGTCCCGGTCCCGGTGTCCCGGGGGCCCGGTCTCCGATATCCCGGTATCCCGGGGGCCGGTCCCGGGGCTCCCGTTACGATCGTTCTCGGCCTCTTCTTACTCCGCTGAACCCGGGCCCGGCCGCACCGCGCATGCGCCGGAGCTTCGGGGGGGGGGGGAAGGGGGCGGGGCCTGTTGCTGGGGGCAACGGAGTGAGGTGGGAGGGGCCAGCTCGGAGGGAGGGGCGGTTGCCATGGCAACGGCGGGAGCGCCGCGGGGCGGGGTTTCCTGGCAACGGTTGGGGGGGGCGGGTTTCCATGGCAACGGGAGGGACTTCTGTGGCGGAGGGGGGGTCTATGGGGGTGATGGGGCAATTCGGGGCTCCGGGGGGCGGGTTTGGGGCGCTATGGGGCCAGCGGGGGGCCTGGGGCAGCCCCCCCCCGTGGGACTGAGCCCATCGGGGTGCTGGGGTTGGGTGCTGGGGGTGCTGGGTGCTGCTCTGGGGGTGCCTCGTGCTGCTCTGGGGGTGCTGGGAGCTGGTGTTGGGGTGCTGGGGGGTGCTGGGTGCTGGTATTGGGGTGCTGGGGGGTGCTGGGTGCTGCTATGGAGGTACTGGGTGGTGGTATTGGGGTCCTGGGGGTGCTGGGTGCTGCTGTGGGGGTGCTGGGTGCTGGTGTTGGGGTGCTGGGTGCTGCTATGGGGGTGCTGGGTGCTGGTATTGGGGTGCTGGGTGCAGGATGCTGCTATGGCGTGCTGGGTGCTGCTATGGGGTTGCTGGGTGCTGGTGTTGGGGTGCTGAGGGGTGCTGGGTGCTGCTATGGGGGTGCTGGGTGCTGGTATTGGGGTGCTGGGTGCAGGATGCTGCTATGGCGTGCTGGGTGCTGCTATGGGGTTGCTGGGTGCTGGTATTGGAGTGCTCAGGGGTGCTGGGTGCTGCTGTGGGGGTGCTGGGTGCTGCTATGGGGGTACTGGGGGATGCTGGGTGCTGATATTGGGGTGCTGGGGGGTGCTCGGTGCTGCTATGGGGGTTTGGGGGGGGTGCTGGGTGCTGCTATAGGAGTGCTGGGTGCTGCCATGGGGATGCTGGGTGCTGATATTGGGGTGCTGGGGGGTGCTGGGTGCTGCTATGGGGGTGCTGGGTGCTGGCGTTGGGGTGCTGGGGTTGCTGGGTGCTGCTGTGGGGGTGCTGGGTGCTGGTGTTGGGGTGCTGAGGGGTGCTGGGTGCTGCTATGGGTGTGCCTGGTGCTGGTATTGGGGTGCTGGGTGCTGGTATTGGGGTGCTGGGGGGTGCTGGGTGCTGCTATGGGGGTAGCGGTGGTGTTGGGTGCTGGGGTTGGGGTGCTGCTGTGGGGGTGCTGGGTGCTGCTATAGGGGTGCTGGGGGTTGCTGGGTGCTGCTATGGGGGTGCTGGGTGCTGGTATTGGGGTGCTGGAGGGTTCGAGTTCCTCCATCCCTCCCCCATGTCCCCTTTTCCCACCCCGCACCCCCATTCCCCCCCCATCTCCCGCACCCCCATTCCCATCCCATCTCCCGCACCCCCATTCCCACCCCATCTCCCGCACCCCCATTCCCCCCCCATATCCTGCACCCCCATTCCCACCCCATCTCCCGCACCCCCATTCCCACCCCATCTCCCTCACCCCCATTCCCCCCCATCTCCCGCACCCCCATTCCCATCCCATCTCCCGCACCCCCATTCCCACCCCATCTCCCGCACCCCGATTCCCACCCCATATCCCGCACCCCCATTCCCACCCCATCTCCCGCACCCCCATTCCCACCCCATCTCCCGCACCCCCATTCCCACCCCATATCCCGCACCCCCATTCCCACCCCATCTCCCACACCCCGATTCCCACCCCATATCCCGCACCCCCATTCCCACCCCATCTCCCACACCCCGATTCCCCCCCATCTCCCGCACCCCGATTCCCACCCCATCTCCCGCACCCCCATTCCCACCCCATCTCCCGCACCCCCATTCCCACCCCATCTCCCGCACCCCGATTCCCACCCCATCTCCCGCACCCCCATTCCCATCACATCTCCTGCACCCCCATTCCCACCCCATCCCGTCGCCCCCCAGGGCAGGTGGGATCGGGACGTGCTCCGGCTTTGGGACCCCCCTGGATGTGTCTCCTGGAGCCCCCCCTTGTCCCAGCGTGCCCCATGGGTGACCCCTTTCCCGGCAATGGGTGTCGTCACCTCCGGTTCCACCCCTCCCTTGGGGACCAAAGGTCCTCCCGGTGCTGATCCGTGTCCCATTCCCACCTCACCCGCGGCCAGGGCTGGAACCCGGAGCCCACGTCCCCCCATTCCCAGCGCTCCGTAGGGATGCGAGGTCGCCTGGTGGGTGCTGGGGTCTTAGTGTACGTCTGCTTCCTGCTGCTCCTCAAAGGTGGGTGCTGCTGGTGCCACCCCGGGCACCCCGAGGGCTTGGGGAGGGGTTGGGACCAGGGTCTGGTGCTGAAGGTCTGGGTTTGGTGTCAACCAAGCATGAACTGGGGGTCTTGAGGGGCTTTGAGGGGGTCACAGGTTCTTAGGACCCAGCTGGAGGGTCTTGGTGGGTCTTTGGAGACCCAAGGGCAGGTCTTTGGGGGGGTCACAGGTTCTGAGGACCCAGCTGGAGGGTCTTGGTGGGTCTTTGGAGACCCAAGGGCAGGTCTTTGAGGGGGTCACAGGTTCTGAGGACCCAGCTGGAGGGTCCTGGTGGGTCTTTGGAGACCTAAGGACAGGTCTTTGGGGGCGTCACAGGTTCTGAGGACCCAGGTGGGGGTCTTGGTGGGTCTTTGGAGACCCAAGGGCAGGTCTTTGGGGGGGCCACAGGTTCCTAGGGCCCAGGTGGGGGTCTTGGTGGGTCTTTGGAGACCCAAGGGCAGGTCTTTGGGAGGGTCACAGGTTCTGAGGACCCAGCTGGGGGGTCTTGGTGGGTCTTTGGAGACCCAAGGGCAGGTCTTTGGGGGGGTCACAGGTTGTTAGGACCCAGCTGGAGGGTCTTGGTGGGTCTTTGGAGACCCAAGGGCAGGTCTTTGGGGGGGTCACAGGTTGTTAGGACCCAGCTGGAGGGTCTTGGTGGGTCTTTGGAGACCCAAGGGCAGGTCTTTGGGGGGGTCACAGGTTGTTAGGACCCAGCTGGAGGGTCTTGGTGGGTCTTTGGAGACCCAAGGGCAGGTCTTTGGGGGGGTCACAGGTTGTTAGGACCCAGCTGGAGGGTCTTGGTGGGTCTTTGGAGACCCAAGGGCAGGTCTTTGGGGGGGGTCACAGGTTGTTAGGACCCAGCTGGAGGGTCTTGGTGGGTCTTTGGAGACCCAAGGGCAGGTCTTTGGAGACCCAAGGACAGGTCTTTGGGGGGGTCACAGGTTCTTAGGACCCAGCTGGAGGGTCTTGGTGGGTCTTTGGAGACCCAAGGGCAGGTCTTTGGAGACCCAAGGATAGGTCTTTGAGGGGGTCACAGGTTCTGAGGACCCAGGTGGGGGTCTTGGTGGGTCTTTGGAGACCCAAGGACAGGTCCTGGGGGGACGTTGGTCTATGGTTGATGTGTCTTTGGTGGTTCACAAGGTTTTGGGGGTCTCGGGGGTCTTTGGTGGCATCTTTGGAGAACCCAGGGCAGGTCTTTGGGGAATGTTGGTCTCTGGTCTATGGATGAGGAACCCAGTATGAGCTTATGGCTCAGGATGAAGGGGAGGGCGGGGACAGGGGACGTCTGCTTCAGGCCACCCCACCAGGAAGAGCAAGTGGATGACGCCCTCGATCGGCACCCGGGATATTCCGGGAATGTGTTGACAGCAACTTCCTGGTGGCGGGAGCTGAGAACCTGGACCTTGTCCCCACCACCAGGGAGTGGCTGCTGAGGAATGTGAAGATCAAGGGAGGATGAAGCGGTGGAGCTGGAGATACTCAGGGCAGGGAGAAGGGGAACCTCAGGAGAACAGAGCTGGAGGGATCTGCTCAGAGCATCCCCAGGGGATAAAGCCCTGCAGGGATGAGGAGACCAAGGAAGATGGTCAAGGGTCACCTTCTCCAAGCTCATTCCACAAAGAGGAGCGCCAGGAGGCCTCCATGGGTGGACAGGAGCTTCTGGACAAGCTTGTTCAGCCTGGAGAAGGCTCCTTAAGGGGAGACCTTAGAGCAGCTCCCAGTGCCTAAAGGGGCTCCAGGAAACCTGGAGAGGGGCTTTGGACAAGGGATGGAGGGATGGGATGAGGAGGAACGGCTCCAACTGCAAGAGGGAAGAGTTAGATGGGACCTAAGGGAGACGTTCTCCACCATTGAGGGTGGTGGGATGATGGACCAGGGTGCCCAGAGAAGCTGTGGCTGCCCCATCCCTGGCAGTGTTCAAGGCCAGGTTGGACACAGGGGCTTGGAGCTCCAGTGGAAGGCGTCCCTGCCCGTGGCAGGGGTTGGAACCGGATGAGCTTTATGGTCCCTCCAACCCAAACCATTCCATGATTCCATGTTTCCAGACCAACGTGGGGCTCTGTGGAGGTCGGGGGGTTCCTTTGGAGAACCAGCGGCAGGTCTGTGGTGGAGGGGGGTGAATGGGGGTCAGTGGGGTTGGGGGGATGTGGGTGTTTGATGTGGAGGAGGTGGTGGGATGGGACCATCAAGGGGTCACCAATGGAACCACCTGAGGACACTGGGTGCAGGTGGACACCAGACTCAAGGTGCCTTTGTGACACCTCATCTCCTGCGCAGGTGATGGTGGCCAGCAGGACCCATGGGACACAGGCCAAGCACAGGGGCAGAGCACGGAACGGATCGGGAATGCCAACGAGGAGGTGCCGACTGACCAGGGTGAAGGACCTAAAGAGGTTCCCAGCAGCAGGAACACAAAGGTCCTGGTGCAGGAGGTGGGAAAGAAGCGGATCAGGAGAGGGGCTGTGACAGGACCAGAGGGTGAGAGCAGGGCAGGAGGAATTGCCACCACTGGGACAGGGAGGGAGACGGAGGGACCCAGGAGCACCTTCACGTCGGGATCAGAAGAGGTGTCGCAAACAGGAGACACTTGGGGATCCGGAGACATTTCAGGATCAGGAGACTATTCGGGATCAGGAGACTTTTCAGGATCCGGAGAGTCTTCGGGATCAGGAGAAATTTCAGGATCCGGAGACATTTCAGGATCAGGAGACACATCAGGATCAGGAGACTTTTCAGGATCAGGAGACATTTCGGGATCCGGAGACTTGTCAGGATCCGGAGACACGTCAGGATCAGGAGATGCTTCCGGATCCGGAGACATTTCGGGATCAGGAGAAATTTCGGGATCTGGAGACTACTCAGGATCAGGACACGCGTCGGGATCAGGAGACATTTCGGGATCCGGAGACTTGTCGGGATCTGGAGACTCTTCGGGATCAGGAGACATTTCGGGATCTGGAGACATTTCGGGATCCGGAGACTTGTCGGAATCAGGAGACGCTTCGGGATCAGGAGACATTTCGGGATCAGGAGACATGTCAGGATCTGGAGACTCTTCAGGATCCGGAGATTCTTCCGAATCAGGAGACATTTCGGGATCAGGAGACAATTCGGGATCTGCAGACTATTCAGGATCAGGAGAGACGTCGGGATCCGGAGACTCTTCGGGATCCGGAGACTCTTCGGGATCTGGAGACTATTCAGGATCCGGAGACATGTCGGGATCTGGAGACGTTTCAGGATCCGGAGACATTTCGGGATCTGGAGATTTGTCGGGATCAGGAGACGCTTCAGGATCTGGAGACTCATCAGGATCCGGAGAGTCTTCGGGATCAGGAGACATTTCGGGATCTGGAGACTCTTCGGGATCTGGAGATGCTTCCGGATCAGGAGACATTTCGGGATCTGGAGACTATTCGGGATCAGGAGACTTGTCGGGATCCGGAGACTCTTCAGGATCTGGGGACTCATCAGGATCCGGAGAGTCTTCAGGATCTGGTGACATTTCGGGATCAGGAGACAATTCGGCATCTGGAGACTATTCAGGATCGGGAGAGACGTCGGGATCCGGAGAGTCTTCGGGATCAGGAGACATTTCAGGATCCGGAGACATTTCGGGATCAGGAGACTCTTCGGGATCTGGAGATTCTTCGGGATCAGGAGACTTGTCGGGATCCGGAGACACGTCAGGATCTGGTGACAATTCAGGATCGGGAGAGACATCGGGATCAGGAGACTTGTCAGGATCAGGAGACTCATCAGGATCAGGAGACACGTCGGCATCTGGAGACTATTCAGGATCAGGAGACTCTTCGGGATCGGGAGACTCGTCTGCATCCGGAGAGTCTTCAGGATCTGGTGACATTTCGGGATCTGGAGACTCTTCGGGATCCGGAGACTCTTCGGGATCAGGAGATGCTTCCGGATCAGGAGACATTTCGGGATCTGGAGACTATTCAGGATCAGGAGACACGTCAGGATCTGGAGAGACATCAGGATCTGGAGTTGTTTCAGGATCCGGAGACGTTTCAGGATCCGGAGACATTTCGGGATCCGGAGATTTGTCGGGATCAGGAGACGCTTCGGGATCTGGAGACTCATCAGGATCCGGAGTGTCTTCGGGATCAGGAGAAATTTCGGGATCTGGAGACTCATCGGAATCAGGAGATGCTTCGGGATCAGGAGACATTTCAGGATCTGGAGACATTTCGGGATCCGGAGAGTCTTCGGGATCAGGAGACATTTCGGGATCAGGAGACTCGTCAGGATCTGGAGACTCTTCGGGATCGGGAGACTCATCAGGATCCGGAGAGTCTTCGGGATCAGGAGACATTTCGGGATCCGGAGACTCTTCGGGATCAGGAGACACGTCAGGATCTGGTGACAATTCAGGATCAGGAGACACGTCGGGATCAGGAGACTCTTCAGGATCAGGAGACTTGTCGGCATCTGGAGACTATTCAGGATCAGGAGACTCTTCAGGATCGGGAGACTTGTCTGCATCCGGAGAGTCTTCAGGATCTGGTGACATTTCAGGATCTGGAGACTCTTCGGGATCAGGAGATGCTTCCGGATCAGGAGATGCTTCTGGATCAGGAGACATTTCGGGATCTGGAGACTCTTCAGGATCAGGAGATGCGTCAGGATCTGGAGATGTTTCAGGATCCGGAGACATTTCAGGATCCGGAGACATTTCGGGATCTGGAGACTTGTCGGGATCAGGAGACGCTTCGGGATCTGGAGACTCATCAGGATCGGGAGAATCTTCGGGATCCGGAGAAATTTCGGGATCTGGAGACTCATCGGAATCAGGAGATGCTTCGGGATCAGGAGACATTTCAGGTTCAGGAGACACATCAGGATCAGGAGAGTCTTCGGGATCTGGAGATTCTTCCGAATCTGGAGACATTTCGGGATCAGGAGACTCGTCAGGATCTGGAGAGTCTTCAGGATCTGGAGACATTTCGGGATCAGGAGACAATTCGGGATCTGCAGACTATTCAGGATCAGGAGAGACGTCGGGATCCGGAGAGTCTTCGGGATCAGGAGACACGTCGGGATCTGGAGATTTGTCTGGATCAGGAGACATTTCGGGATCCGGAGATTTGTCGGGATCAGGAGACGCTTCGGGATCTGGAGACTCATCAGGATCCGGAGTGTCTTCGGGATCAGGAGAAATTTCGGGATCTGGTGACATTTCGGGATCCGGAGACTCTTCGGGATCCGGAGACACGTCGGGATCTGGAGATGTTTCAGGATCCGGAGACGTTTCAGGATCCGGAGACTCTTCGGGATCCGGAGACGCTTCCGGATCAGGAGACACCTCGGGATCTGGTGACAATTCAGGATCGGGAGAGACGTCGGCATCCGGAGACTCTTCAGGATCAGGAGATGCGTCAGGATCTGGAGAGACATCAGGATCTGGAGACGTTTCAGGATCCGGAGACATTTCGGGATCCGGAGATTCGTCGGGATCAGGAGACGCTTCGGGATCTGGAGACTCATCAGGATCCGGAGAATCTTCGGGATCAGGAGAAATTTCGGGATCTGGAGACTCTTCAGGATCAGGAGACATTTCGGGATCCGGAGACTCATCAGAATCAGGAGATGCTTCGGGATCAGGAGACATTTCAGGATCTGGAGACATTTCGGGATCCGGAGACTTGTCGGGATCAGGAGACACATCAGGATCTGGAGACTCTTCGGGATCAGGAGACTTGTCGGGATCAGGAGACACATCAGGATCCGGAGACTCTTCAGGATCGGGAGACTCGTCAGCATCTGGAGAGTCTTCAGGATCTGGTGACATTTCGGGATCCGGAGACTCTTCAGGATCTGGAGACTCTTCGGGATCTGGAGATGTTTCTGGATCAGGAGACATTTCGGGATCTGGAGACTATTCAGGATCAGGAGACACGTCAGGATCTGGAGAGACATCAGGATCTGGAGATGTTTCAGGATCAGGAGACGTTTCAGGATCCGGAGACATTTCGGGATCCGGAGATTTGTCAGGATCAGGAGACGCTTCGGGATCTGGAGACTCATCCGGATCTGGAGAATCTTCGGGATCCGGAGACTCATCCGGATCCGGAGAGTCTTCGGCATCAGGAGACATTTCAGGATCTGGAGACTATTCTGGATCAGGAGACACGTCAGGATCTGGTGACATTTCGGGATCCGGAGACTCTTCGGGATCTGGAGACACGTCGGGATCTGGAGACTTGTCAGGATCAGGAGACATTTCGGGATCCGGAGACGCTTCTGGATCAGGAGAGACGTCGGGATCCGGAGACACATCTGGATCGGGAGACTCGTCAGGATCTGGAGAGTCTTCAGGATCTGGTGACATTTCAGGATCAGGAGAAATTTCGGGATCAGGAGACTCATCGGGATCTGGAGACTCTTCAGGATCCGGAGACACATCAGGATCAGGAGACATTTCGGGATCGGGAGAGTCTTCGGGATCCGGAGAATCTTCGGGATCGGGAGACTCATCGGGATCAGGAGACACATCAGGATCCGGAGACTCATCAGGATCAGGAGAAATTTCAGGATCTGGAGACTCTTCGGGATCCGGAGACATTTCAGGATCAGGAGACTTGTCGGGATCTGGTGACAATTCAGGATCGGGAGAGACATCGGGATCAGGAGATGCTTCTGGATCAGGAGACATTTCGGGATCAGGAGATTTTTCGGGATCAGGTGACGCTTCGGGATCTGGAGACTCATCAGGATCCGGAGAATCTTCGGGATCAGGAGAAATTTCGGGATCTGGAGACTCTTCAGGATCAGGAGACATTTCGGGATCCGGAGACTTGTCGGGATCCGGAGAGTCTTCGGGATCAGGAGACACATCAGGATCTGGAGACTCTTCGGGATCAGGAGACTCATCAGGATCCGGAGAGTCTTCAGGATCTGGTGACATTTCGGGATCAGGAGACAATTCGGCATCTGGAGACTATTCGGGATCGGGAGAGACGTCGGGATCTGGAGAGTCTTC
The DNA here is from genome assembly GCF_004027225.2 of Strigops habroptila. Taxonomy (NCBI): domain Eukaryota; kingdom Metazoa; phylum Chordata; class Aves; order Psittaciformes; family Psittacidae; genus Strigops; species Strigops habroptila. The sequence goes on from NW_022651077.1 coordinate 17,459, forward strand.
GGGATCAGGAGACTCGTCGGGATCAGAAGACACATCAGGATCAGGAGACTCTTCGGGATCGGGAGACACGTCGGGATCTGGAGACACGTCAGGGTCCGGAGACGTTTCAGGATCCGGAGACATTTCGGGATCTGGAGACTTGTCGGGATCAGGAGACATTTCGGGATCTGGTGACATTTCGGGATCCGGAGACTCTTCGGGATCCGGAGACACGTCGGGATCTGGAGACGTTTCAGGATCCGGAGACGTTTCAGGATCCGGAGACTCTTCGGGATCCGGAGACACGTCGGGATCTGGAGACGTTTCAGGATCCGGAGACTCTTCGGGATCCGGAGACGCTTCCGGATCAGGAGACACCTCGGGATCTGGTGACAATTCAGGATCGGGAGAGACGTCGGCATCCGGAGACTCTTCAGGATCAGGAGATGCGTCAGGATCTGGAGAGACATCAGGATCTGGAGACGTTTCAGGATCCGGAGACATTTCGGGATCCGGAGACTTGTCGGGATCAGGAGACAATTCGGGATCAGGAGACATTTCGGGATCAGGAGACTCTTCGGGATCCGGAGACTTGTCGGGATCAGGAGACACATCAGGATCAGGAGACTCTTCAGGATCGGGAGACTCGTCAGCATCTGGAGAGTCTTCAGGATCTGGTGACATTTCGGGATCCGGAGACTCTTCAGGATCCGGAGACTCTTCGGGATCTGGAGATGTTTCTGGATCAGGAGACATTTCGGGATCTGGAGACTATTCAGGATCAGGAGACACGTCAGGATCTGGAGAGACATCAGGATCTGGAGATGTTTCAGGATCAGGAGACGTTTCAGGATCCGGAGACATTTCGGGATCCGGAGATTTGTCGGGATCAGGAGACGCTTCGGGATCTGGAGACTCATCAGGATCGGGAGAATCTTCGGGATCAGGAGACTCATCCGGATCCGGAGAGTCTTCGGGATCAGGAGACATTTCAGGATCTGGAGACTATTCTGGATCAGGAGACACGTCAGGATCTGGTGACATTTCGGGATCCGGAGACACGTCAGGATCAGGAGAGACGTCGGGATCCGGAGACTCTTCGGGATCAGGAGACACGTCGGGATCTGGAGACTTGTCAGGATCAGGAGACATTTCGGGATCCGGAGACGCTTCTGGATCAGGAGAGACGTCGGGATCCGGAGACACATCTGGATCGGGAGACTCGTCAGGATCTGGAGAGTCTTCAGGATCTGGTGACATTTCAGGATCAGGAGAAATTTCGGGATCCGGAGACTCATCGGGATCTGGAGACTCTTCAGGATCAGAAGACACATCAGGATCAGGAGACATTTCGGGATCGGGAGACTCTTCGGGATCCGGAGAATCTTCGGGATCGGGAGACTCATCGGGATCAGGAGACACATCAGGATCCGGAGACTCATCAGGATCAGGAGAAATTTCGGGATCTGGAGACTCTTCGGGATCCGGAGACATTTCAGGATCAGGAGACTTGTCGGGATCTGGTGACAATTCAGGATCGGGAGAGACATCGGGATCAGGAGATGCTTCTGGATCAGGAGACATTTCGGGATCAGGAGACTCTTCAGGATCAGGAGATGCATCAGGATCTGGAGAGACATCAGGATCTGGAGACGTTTCAGGATCCGGAGACGTTTCAGGATCCGGAGACATTTCGGGATCCGGAGATTTTTCGGGATCAGGTGACGCTTCGGGATCTGGAGACTCATCAGGATCCGGAGAATCTTCGGGATCAGGAGAAATTTCGGGATCTGGAGACTCTTCAGGATCAGGAGACATTTCGGGATCCGGAGACTTGTCGGGATCCGGAGAGTCTTCGGGATCAGGAGACACATCAGGATCTGGAGACTCTTCGGGATCAGGAGACTCATCAGGATCCGGAGAGTCTTCAGGATCTGGTGACATTTCGGGATCAGGAGACAATTCGGCATCTGGAGACTATTCGGGATCGGGAGAGACGTCGGGATCTGGAGAGTCTTCGGGATCAGGAGACTTGTCGGGATCAGAAGACACATCAGGATCAGGAGACTCTTCGGGATCGGGAGACACGTCGGGATCTGGAGACACGTCAGGGTCCGGAGACGTTTCAGGATCCGGAGACATTTCGGGATCTGGAGACTTGTCGGGATCAGGAGACATTTCGGGATCTGGCGACATTTCGGGATCCGGAGACTCTTCGGGATCCGGAGACACGTCGGGATCTGGAGACGTTTCAGGATCCGGAGACGTTTCAGGATCCGGAGACTCTTCGGGATCTGGAGACACGTCGGGATCTGGAGACGTTTCAGGATCCGGAGACTCTTCGGGATCCGGAGACGCTTCCGGATCAGGAGACACCTCGGGATCTGGTGACAATTCAGGATCGGGAGAGACGTCGGCATCCGGAGACTCTTCAGGATCAGGAGATGCGTCAGGATCTGGAGAGACATCAGGATCTGGAGACGTTTCAGGATCCGGAGACATTTCGGGATCCGGAGATTCGTCGGGATCAGGAGACGCTTCGGGATCTGGAGACATTTCAGGATCTGGAGACATTTCAGGATCCGGAGACTCTTCGGGATCAGGAGACACGTCGGGATCTGGAGACACGTCAGGGTCCGGAGACGTTTCAGGATCCGGAGACATTTCGGGATCTGGAGACTTGTCGGGATCAGGAGACATTTCGGGATCGGGAGACTTGTCGGGATCAGGAGACAATTCGGGATCAGGAGACATTTCGGGATCAGGAGACTCTTCGGGATCAGGAGACTTGTCGGGATCAGGAGACACATCAGGATCAGGAGACTCTTCAGGATCCGGAGACTCGTCAGCATCTGGAGAGTCTTCAGGATCTGGTGACATTTCGGGATCCGGAGACTCTTCAGGATCTGGAGACTCTTCGGGATCTGGAGATGTTTCTGGATCAGGAGACATTTCGGGATCTGGAGACTATTCAGGATCAGGAGACACGTCAGGATCTGGTGACATTTCGGGATCCGGAGACACGTCAGGATCAGGAGAGACGTCGGGATCCGGAGACTCTTCGGGATCAGGAGACACGTCGGGATCTGGAGACTTGTCAGGATCAGGAGACATTTCGGGATCCGGAGACGCTTCTGGATCAGGAGAGACGTCGGGATCCGGAGAGTCTTCGGGATCAGGAGACTTGTCGGGATCAGGAGACACATCAGGATCAGGAGACTCTTCGGGATCGGGAGACACGTCGGGATCTGGAGACACGTCAGGGTCCGGAGACGTTTCAGGATCCGGAGACATTTCGGGATCCGGAGACTCATCAGAATCAGGAGACAATTCGGGATCAGGAGACATTTCGGGATCTGGAGACTTGTCAGGATCAGGAGAAATTTCAGAATCTGGAGACTCTTCGGGATCAGGAGACTTGTCGGGATCAGGAGACACATCAGGATCAGGAGACTCTTCAGGATCGGGAGACTCGTCAGCATCTGGAGAGTCTTCAGGATCTGGTGACATTTCGGGATCCGGAGACTCTTCAGGATCTGGAGACTCTTCGGGATCTGGAGATGTTTCTGGATCAGGAGACGTTTCAGGATCCGGAGACATTTCGGGATCCGGAGATTTGTCAGGATCAGGAGACGCTTCGGGATCTGGAGACTCATCAGGATCTGGAGAATCTTCGGGATCGGGAGACTCATCCGGATCCGGAGAGTCTTCGGGATCAGGAGACATTTCAGGATCTGGAGACTATTCTGGATCAGGAGACTTGTCAGGATCTGGTGACATTTCGGGATCCGGAGACTCTTCGGGATCCGGAGACACATCTGGATCGGGAGACTCGTCAGGATCTGGAGAGTCTTCAGGATCTGGTGACATTTCAGGGTCAGGAGAAATTTCGGGATCAGGAGACTCATCGGGATCTGGAGACTCTTCAGGATCAGAAGACACATCAGGATCAGGAGACATTTCGGGATCGGGAGACTCTTCGGGATCCGGAGAATCTTCGGGATCGGGAGACTCATCGGGATCCGGAGACACATCAGGATCCGGAGACTCATCAGGATCAGGAGAAATTTCGGGATCTGGAGACTCTTCGGGATCCGGAGACATTTCAGGATCAGGAGACACATCCGGATCGGGAGAGACATCGGGGTCAGGAGATGCTTCTGGATCAGGAGACATTTCGGGATCCGGAGGCTCTTCAGGATCAGGAGATGCATCAGGATCTGGAGAGACATCAGGATCTGGAGACGTTTCAGGATCCGGAGACGTTTCAGGATCCGGAGACATTTCGGGATCCGGAGATTCGTCGGGATCAGGAGACGCTTCGGGATCTGGAGACTCATCAGGATCCGGAGAATCTTCGGGATCAGGAGAAATTTCGGGATCTGGAGACTCTTCAGGATCAGGAGACATTTCGGGATCCGGAGACTCATCAGAATCAGGAGATGCTTCGGGATCAGGAGACATTTCAGGATCTGGAGACATTTCGGGATCAGGAGACTTGTCGGGATCCGGAGAGTCTTCGGGATCGGGAGACTCATCGGGATCAGGAGACACATCAGGATCCGGAGACTCATCAGGATCCGGAGAAATTTCGGGATCTGGAGACTCTTCGGGATCCGGAGACATTTCAGGATCAGGAGACACATCCGGATCGGGAGAGACATCGGGATCAGGAGATGCTTCTGGATCAGGAGACATTTCGGGATCCGGAGACTCTTCAGGATCAGGAGATGCGTCAGGATCTGGAGAGACATCAGGATCTGGAGACGTTTCAGGATCCGGAGACGTTTCAGGATCCGGAGACATTTCGGGATCTGGAGATTCGTCGGGATCAGGAGACGCTTCGGGATCTGGAGACTCATCAGGATCTGGAGACTCTTCGGGATCAGGAGACTCATCAGGATCCGGAGAGTCTTCGGGATCTGGAGACACGTCAGGATCTGGAGACTCATCAGGATCTGGTGACATGTCGGGGTCAGGAGACAATTCGGGATCAGGAGACAATTCGGGATCAGGAGAGACATCGGGATCTGGAGACTCTTCAGGATCCGGAGACACATCAGGGTCTGGTGACAATTCGGGATCGGGAGAGACATCGGGATCAGGAGATGCTTCTGGATCAGGAGACATTTCGGGATCCGGAGACTCTTCAGGATCAGGAGACTCATCGGGATCTGGAGATTCTTCGGGATCCGGAGATTCTTCGGGATCTGGAGACATTTCGGGATCCGGAGACTCTTCGGGATCTGGAGACTCTTCGGGATCAGGAGACACATCAGGATCTGGTGACAATTCGGGATCGGGAGACTCTTCAGGATCAGGAGACTCATCGGGATCTGGAGATTCTTCGGGATCCGGAGACATTTCGGGATCCGGAGACTCTTCGGGATCAGGAGACACATCAGGATCTGGTGACAATTCGGGATCGGGAGACTCTTCAGGATCAGGAGCCTCATCGGGATCTGGAGACATGTCAGGATCTGGAGACTCTTCGGGATCAGGAGATTCTTCGGGATCAGGAGACACATCAGGATCTGGTGACAATTCGGGATCGGGAGAGACATCGGGATCAGGAGAGTCTTCAGGATCCGGAGACATTTCGGGATCAGGAGACTCTTCGGGATCAGGAGACGCTTCCGGATCCGGAGACACGTCGGGTTCTGGAGACACGTCAGGATCAGGAGAGACTTCGGGATCAGGAGAGACGTCGGGATCAGGAGACTCTTCGGGATCAGGAGAAACTTCAGGATCTGGGGAGACAACCTCCACCCCTGTACCAATTTCCACCTCCAACCCCACCATCAGCATCATTACTGGTGACTCTGCAACTGCTTCATCGGGCTCCACCAGTCCCGTTTCCACCACTCCTGTTTCTACCACTCCTGTTTCCACCACTCCTGTTCCCATCACTCCCACCCTCATCCTTCCTACAACCACCTCCAGCACCACAAACTCAGGTGAGGCTCCTCCTTCCAGGCACCTCCTTGGCCTGTCCCTTCCCTCTTCCCTTCCCCATGGCCACAGGGTGCCCCTGGCCGTGTCCCACCTCTCATGTCCCTACAGGTCCATGCCTCAACGGGGGCACGTGGGATGGGATCAAGTGCAATTGTAGTGGTGCGTTCTATGGGACTGCTTGCGAGTTCCCGGTCTGCCAGAACGGGGGCACCTGGAGCGCAGGGCTCTGCATCTGCCCCGAGAACTTCCAGGGCTACGAGTGCGAGGAGGCCACGAGCAGCATCGAGGTCAAGGACGGTAGGAACCCACCCCTGGGTGGCCCTGCTGGGGCACCAGCGCAGGATGGGGCCTGGGGTCACCTCGAGGAGAGATGGAGATGGGAGTGGGGGCACTAGGGAGGGACTGAGCTGGGAATGGGGCCACCAAAGAGGGACTGGCTTGGGAAGGGGCCACCATGAGTAACCGAGCTGGGAATGGGGCCACCATGGAGGGACCAAATTGGGAATGGGGTTACCAAAGGGAGGTCAACCTGGGAATGGGAACAGCATGGAGAGACAAACCTGGGAATGGGGACACTAAAGAGGGACCAAATTGGGAATGGGGCCACCATGGAGGGACTGAGCTTGGAATGGGGCCGCCACGGAGGGAACAGCACGGGAATGGGACCACCATGAGGAACCGAGCTAGTCCCTTTATGAAGGGCACTATGGAGGGACAGGGGCACTCAGGTCTGTTGCTTATGGGTCTCTTCCTGCTTGGTGAAGTGCTGATGGATGCGACGGTGGAGATGACGACCAAGATTGAGAACCGGGAGTTCACGGAAGATCTTCAGGACAAGTCCTCGGCAGCTTTCAAGGAGTTCAAGCAGGAGTTTGAGGAGCAGGTCAGGACATGGTGACACCAGGGACACCCCCCTTGGGATTGGAGCTGGTGCCCAGATCTCTCCATGGCTTCTCTTTGTCTTTCAGATGAGTGACATCTACAAGAATATCGAGGGCTACCAAGGTGTGGTGATCCACGAATTGACGTGAGTGTCCACCAGGGTGGTGGGTCCTGACCTGCTCTACCTGCTCCGGCAGGGGGATTTGGGATGAGAGGACCCATGGGGGTCAAATAGAAGTGATGCTCTCCAAGGATGGGGCATCCACATCCCTCTAAGCCATGTTCTATCCCTGGGGGCTCCTCCAGGATGGTCCAGCCCCATGTAACGGTGGCCATGCTGTCCCTCCACATGTGGGGACCCCACACTGGTCTCCCTGCCACAGCCACCCATGTCTCTTCTCCGTGCAGCCAGGGCAGCATCGTGGTGAACTACACGGTCCTCCTGAAGGTCCTTGCCAGCACCAAGGCCAACGAGACACTGAAGACCATCTCCAGTGACCTTGTCAGTGCCATCAACGACTACACCAGCTGCAATGAAAGCTGTACAGGAGACAACTGTGAGTGATGCTGCTGGTGGCCCTCCATGCACTGGTTGGCACCAGGGCGAGGTCCTTGCTGGGGGAAGGATGGAAGTTGAGCCCAAGGGTGCCCACCAGCAGCTTCTCTCTCCACCCTAGGCTCTTTCTGCTTCAACCGTACGTTCACCAGCGTCACCAGCTACAAGACAGAAGAGGTTGAGACAAGTAAGTGAACCCACAGGATGTTCCTTCCCATCCTGGGACTCCCCCAGGCCACGTCCCTGAGCTGTGACCTCCCACCCTTAGGCGTGTGTGGCAACCTCACCCTGGCGAGCTTCAGTTCCTTCTACTTCCCACTCCTCACGGACACCGGCGTTGTCTGCATCACCAGATGTGACAAGCGAGCCTCTGACCCCCTCCCCTGCGTCTATGGCACCTGCAGGGTGCTCCAAGACGGACCAGAGTGCACGTAAGGACCCTGTTGGGTGTCCACCACACTGTCCTCACAGCGGGTGCCCCCTCCTTGGCTTCAGGCTGAAGCCAGCGCTGGTGTCACCACTTGGACATCCCCACCAGGTGCTCGGACCGATCGGCATTCTGGTACCAGGACAATGCCTGCAGCTCACGGGTCAGCAAGCTCGCGGTGGCCATCGGGGTCCCGGTGACCGGGCTGGTCGTGGCCATCGCCATCTTCACCGTCTTCCTGGTGCGGGCTCGGAGGCAGAATGAGGAGTACAGGCAAGTGGGGTGGAGACAAGGGGTTGTCCCATAGGAGCATGCCCTGTTCTCATCCCTCTCCATCCCACCACGCAGGGAAAAGTTGACATCCCGCTCAGAGCTCTACAGCAGCGTGGACGAGATCTGGAGCAGCCCACAGGGCTTCGCCACCAACAACCAAGGAATCATGCTGGAAGGTAATGGGGCTGGTGGGATGGAGGGATGGATGGATGACGGATGGATGGATGGATGGATGGATGGATGGATGGATGGATGGATGGATGGATGATGGATGGGTGGGTGGATGGATGGATGGATGGATGGATGATGGATGGATGATGGATGGATGGATGGATGGATGATGGATGGATGGTGGTGGGCCAGGTGGAGCTGCAGCCCCCCAGGGGGCTGCATGCTGAGGTCCATGCCACCTCTCCTTCCTTTCCCCCCCAACAGACCTGGAGACCCCCAGCACCACCCAGATTTACCTGGAGAATGTGGACACGTCGCAGAAGGTGGGTGCCACGTCCCTAGGACCCCCCACCCACTGTGATGGGGACACCCCCCCTTCATCCCCATCTCTCCTTCTTTCCTCTCCAGATCCACATCCAGAAGCCATCTCAGATCATTATCCCTTGAGAAGAACCCAAGAGCCGCCGCCAAGTGGGGGAACCACGAGGATACCCCCCACCCTCCTCCCTTCAAAGTTCTGTCAAACCCCTTTTTGTAGTTGAATAAACCACTCATTTTATTGTCACCTCGTGGCCACCGGGGATACACATGGGGCCTCTGGGGGGGGGTGGGATGACATTGAGGGGTCCCCAGGTGGCCACCACCACATGGTCACCCCATGGACGGTGGGAACCACACGGACTTCAGGGGACACCACTGAGGCAATGACCACCATGGGCATGTTGAGCTCTACAGCCAGTGGTGACAGCACCAGCCCTGTCAGCCCCTCCAGCCCTCCTGGCCCCACAGGTCCTAAGGGCCCTCTGAGCCCCTCCAGCCCCACAAGTAGCTCTAGAACTGCTACATCAGGAACCACTTCAGCGACCATCACCCCCTCCTGCACCACCACCATCCCCACCACCATCCCTACCGCTACCACCATCCCCACCACCACAACCATCCCCACCACTACAACCATCCCCACCACTACAACCATCCCCACCACTACAACCATCCCCACCACTACAATCATCCCCACCACTAAAACCATCCCAATCGCCACCCCCACCACTACAACCATCCCCACCACTACAACCATCCCCACCACTACAATCAGCCCCACCACTAAAACCATCCCAACCACCACCCCCACCACTATGACCACCCCCACCACTATCACCACCACCATCCTCCCCACTATCCCCACCATTGTTCCTACCACCATCTCCACCACTACGACCATCCCCACTGCTACAACCAACCCATCACCATTCCCACCACTGTTCCCACCACTATGACCACTCCCACCACCACGAGCACCACCCCCACCATCATCCCCACCACTATGAGCATCCCTCATCACCCTCACTACCACCCCACATGTCCATTCCCCTCCCTGTTCATCAGTGCTATATTTAGCCAGTTTATGGTCTTCTTCCCACCTCTGCTGGCAGCTGGGAGGTGTCTGATGGAGGACAAAGTCCATGTGTGGCCCAGAATACCCCGAGGGGGTGTGGTTGTGGCCAAGGTCCTACCTGCCAGCTCCTGGGGTGGTGAAGGGGGGTCAGAGTCTACCAGGAAGCAGGTGGAGATGGACGGGGGGTGGCGGGGAAGGCGTCACCCCAAAACAGGGCTGCCAAAGGGGGGGTGGTGGTGGCCTCTTGCCCTCTCCCCAGCTCTACACTGGAGTCATCCCAGTATTAACCAGTATCCCCAGAGTGATCCCAGTTTCTTTGCTAAGAAGAAAGAGGGGGTCCAGTCCCAGTTGGGTTGAGGGTCTTCACCCTTGGGTTTAGGGTGGGAAGGAAGTGGGGACATGAGCCTGGAGGTGCTGGAGGCCACCATGGTGGGTGCAGAGGTGCTGGTGGCCATGTGATGGATTCCGAGGTGTTGGTGGCAGTGGACACTGTAGAGGTTCCAGTGACGGTGGTGGGGAATAGACATGGTGGGAGTAGACATGGTGGGTGCAGATGTGATGGTGCCAGTGGAGGTTAGAGAGGTGCTGAAGGCCATTGTGGTGGGTACAGAGGTGCTGGTGACCATGATGGGTGCAGAGGTGCTGGTGTCTGTGGAAGGTGCAGAGGTGCTGGTGGCCATGGAGGCCGTGGAAAGAGCAGAGGTCCTGGTGCCCATAGTGCTTGGTGGGGTGCTGTAAAGGGGTTGAGGGTGAAGCATGTGTTAGTGGTTGCTGTAGGACAGGGAGAACTTCACCCTCCTCTTTCTCCCTGTGGCCCCAGGTCACATCCCACCAGCAGTGCCCACCCCTCCTACCCCAAAGCACCCCTTGGATGTTCTCCAACCCAACCTGAGAAGCTGTTACCAGAGGAGGCCAAGGAGATGCTCCAAGGGCTTGAGCACCTTTGCTCTGGAGACAGGCTGAGATGGAGCTTTTGCCATGTCTACAATGTCCTGGATCTCCTGTGGGGACTTGGAGAATGGATTTGAAACCCCTATATTGCTTTTCCATGTGTTTGGTTGAAGTTATTCCAAGATCTGTCCAGCAAACAAAGCCCAAAGTTCCTGCTGTGGCTTGGTCTATCCTGAAAACTCCTGATCTTGGAATCACTGTGGGATAAACCTTCCTTGGGCTGCCTTGCTTGGGGTTGTCCCAAGCCTGGTGGGCTTCCACTGCCTAAAACAGCAGTGTAGAAGTAAAGGTGGATCCTTCAGTGATTGAGCAGGTGAGAACATGTGGAGCTCCTGCCTCCTGCAGGTCGGTATGGGTTGCGGGTTGTGTCATTTGGGTGGGAAAGAGGCAGGTTTTATGTTAGGATTTGGGTTGGAAGGTGGAGTTTGATCCCAGGAACCTTTTGCTAAGCTGGAAGTGATTTTACTTTCACGGGTTTGCCAGAATTCCCTTGTTTCCAACTGACTCCTTGTCAGGAATCTTCATATATTGAGTTATAATCGAGTAACATTAATAATTGAACTGAATAATTCAATAATTCCTAATAATTCAGGCCATGTTAGGCTCTTAATTCCTGCCAATCAAACTGGGAGCCAGGGAGATGCCCTGGATTTTGCAGTGGCTTTCCCAGTTGTTGCCGGGGCTGTGGAATGGCCGTTTGGAAATGAAACACCCTGATTTTGAACATCGAAATACTTGGGAATGAAAGGAGGGAAGAAGGAATGTTTTGGTTGGTTGGGATGGGTGTTTAGGGCAATAAAATGTTACTAATGCTAATAATACTAATATTGCTACTTTCAGAATAATAGTAGTAGCAGCAACATCAAGGATAACACATTATAAGTTTAAACATTTAGCCTGTACTATTGATAAGAATAATTATTGTTATTAATTCTGATAGCATTAGATAATTATCTAATAATACTAATTATCCAATAATTACATTGGATACTTACTAAAACTTACATTATCAGTATTATTAGTTTTCCCCTCAAAGAATGCCAGTTCTTATGGCTCCTGGCCAATGCTGGGGCAATGTGAAAGTTGCAGAAAGGCAGAGCCATGGAATTCGTTATTATTATTATTAATAATAATATTAAATACATATTATATATTTATACTATATCATTTTATATTATACATTTTACTATATATAATAATATATAGTATAGTGTGTGTTATATGATAATATATAATACGTAACATGTAATACATAATATATAATATAATATAATATAATGTGATGTAATATGTAATATGTAATATATAGTATTTAGTATATAGTATGTAATATGTAATTTGTAATATGTAATATGTAATGTGTAATATAGAATAATGTAGCTAATAATATATTAATAGATAATAATATAGAATAATATGGAATATAGATTATAGATTATATTATATAATATACAACATAGACTATATAATATAGACTATAGACTATAGAATGTATAAATGAATATAATTCATATATATGAATTTATATGAATTATATGTTTAGGACAAATTAATATCCTCCTTTACCCTGGAAAAGTACATATTTGTTGGCAAAAAGATAAGCCCAAATGTGCACTTTTCCTTCTGGAGTGTCAGGAAAATGAAAAGAAATAAGAAATGAAATAAAAAATGGAAATAAATAAAATCAATAAACAGAAAGAAATCTCCAGAATTAGACCTGGATGAAAATTCTCCTTCTGTGCCTATTTCCAAGGGGTTTGCAGGGAGAAAGAGAAACCCCTCAGTGACCATGATGTTGCTTTTCGTGTCCTTACACAATGGTGTTCTCCCGGAGGAAGATGGAAAAGAAGCAATTCAGCAGGTTGGGAATCACTGTCATTGTCCTCTTCTTGTGATTCCCGCAACGGGGGAAAGCAGATCCAGAAGCTCCCGTAAGTGCCAGTTTCTGCCCCCAAACCACCAAAAATGTCCCCAGTTTGAACTTTTTGGGTCTGTTTGATAAAGTGAAATTATATCCATCCCTGGGTGTGTTCTAAGGCCAGGTTGGACACAGGGGCTTGGAGCAAGCTGCTCTAGTGGAAGGTGTCCCTGCTCATGGCAGGGGTTGGAGCTGGAGGAGTTTTAAGGTCCCTTCCACCCCAAACCGTTCTATGATTCCATGATTGTATGATTTAACACAATTTGTAACATGAAATTATTAAATTCTACTTTAGGATTAATATTAAATATTGCTCAGTTTGAGACTAAAAGCAGAGAAATGACGTGGCCATCGTATGTGGTGAGAAACCTCTTTCTTTCTTTGTGTCTTTCTTTAATTCCCATGCTTTGCATCACCCCAAACATTTGATAGGGGTTTTTATAAGGATCAAAGAGCCGAGAATCCCGTTTCCTTCACAACGTGTCGAGTTTGTAAAAGCTACTTCCAAACTTCCACTGGTGAGAGTTTCAGATTTTCATTCCCAATGTCTATAGAACATGGTGGTTTGGTGAAAGGAAGAATTTGACTCAAAAAGAACTTTGCTAGATGATTTCTGGTTGGGCTTGATGATCCTGAAGGTCTTTTCCAACCCAAATGATTCTGTGATTCTAAGAATCATCTTTGACCATCTTTGAGCACAACTAGATGATCTTAGGAACTAGATGATCTTTAAGGTCCCTTCCAACTCTAAGCATTCTGTGACTCGATGAACCACTCATAGGGTGGAGGACAGTTGGTGTCCATTAACTTCTTGCTGCCAACAAAAGCAAAGTTTATCAAGGCAAGAAGACGCCCTGGCAATGCCTCATCATGACTGGATGCTCGAGGGGTATCCTGATGACATGGTTGAGTTCTGTGGGCCTGTGTAACATGATGGGGCTGTTCCATCAGCATCGTGCTGCTGCCTTCACCCAGGCAGAGTTCAAGAGTTACGGCTCACGTCAGGATAGAACCTCCTTATCTGGAGATAAGCTGGGCTGGGTCCAGCTTTATTCCCTGTTGGTGTCTGGGAGGGGTTTATGGGTCACACAGTGACGTCTTTACAACGGCACAGTAATAGTTCAGGTGGACCCTGCTCCTTTCTCTTTGCTGGGCATGAACAATAAAGACTATATATAGAGAGAGTGTATATGGATAGATCTCATAGATAACATATACACTACATAAAATAGACATACTGTAAAATTCTTATACATATACTATATATGAATAAATATACTATATATAAATGAATATAATTATATCTATAACATGGTATAATATAGTATAGTAATAACATATAACATGACATAACATGTTATAGTAATAACATAATAACATAACATGACACAATGACAGATGTAATACAATACAAGATGATTTAATATCTCTGTATAAATATATATACAAAGTATATGTAAATAAATACATTTTTAGGTGGACTCTGCTCCTTTCTCTCTGATCTAAATAGATGTATATAAAAGGCTTTTTTAATCTATGTGTGTATATAAGGTATTTATATACATACATGAGTATATAAAGCATATAAAATGAAATATACTCTGTATAGTAGATGGCATTTAACACAAAAGAATACAACATCATAGTTTCTGTACATAGTTTTTAATATATTGATATAAAAGTATATAGAAAAAATATTTTTGAGGGTGGACTCTGCTCCTTTCTTGATGCTGGACATGAAAGATGCAGACAATGAAATAGATATATATACTATAAATACATATACCATAAATAAATATCTATTATAAAAGTTTTCTATATTTATATGTATCTATCTAAACTCGATGCTTCCTAAAAGGACCGTGTCATTCATAGTCACAAAAGTTAATTGAAGTCTTGTCTAAATATTCTTTTAAGAGTCTTATTTAGCTACTCCTTGGTCTAGGAAGGAGGGAGGGTGATGGGAAGGTAGTAAAACACACTTAGAAACACGGAGCAAACAGCTACCAATGATATCGAGCAATCATTGCTTAATATTTAACCATTAAGACCGTGCCAAGAGCTGTGTATCATACGGAGGAGCTGGGTTCAGCTTGGGTGTCTTTGCAGGACGCATGTGATTGTTCCTGGAGATCTGCAGCTTGGTCTGAGGTCACGGGTGGATCTCAGCAGCCCTTTGTCGCCATGAAGTTCCCGGGATGGTCAGACATTCCCAGGAACTCATTAGTATTTAGAAGCATAGAATCATGGAATGGTTTGTGTTGGAAAGGATCTTAAGATCGTCTAGTTCTAACCCCCTGCCATGGGCAAGGATGCCACCCAATAAACCATGTCGCCCAAGGCTCTGTCCAACATGGCCTTGAACACCACCAGGTTCCTTACCTTGCAGCACCTCCTCTCCTCACAGACCCCCTTGTTCCTGTGCTTGCAGACCCCACACATACTTGTTAATGGCCCCAAAAGGTTTCCAAACAACTTCACAGGTCACTAAATCACTTCCTGGGTTTAGAAAGGATTAAATCTCAGCCTGCTGCCACCGCAACAGGGGGTCGTGGGGCTGTCTGAGGGGTCTATAGGGCAACCCTCCATTTAAGGGGTTCGCCTCGGTTCTGGGGTGCCCATTTTGGGGGTGTCCCTCACTTACGGTGGCCTCTTACAGGGTCCCCCCATTTTTTGGATGCCTCCAACTTCCCTCATTCTTGAAGCACCCCCTTTTGCCTCCCCTGTTTTCCTGTTGTCCCCGTTTGGGGCTGGGGCAGAGCTTCCCAAGGGCAGGGGAGGCCCAGGAACAGCTCCTGCCGTGGGGGCTCCCGCAGGCACTTGCTGTGTCTGCTGCTGCACGCCTGAAGGGAAATGGACTTGGAGCTGTGACTCGTTGTGCTTCACAAGGGAAGGGTTCAGAGAAGTCATTCTTGTGGAGATAACTGAAAGGGCTTTATTAATGACCAATGGCAATTAATCAGTGACTGAATAAAAATCAAACGGGAATCCAACGGTGATTAAACAATAATCGAATTTTAATTCAACTTTGAATTTACAATGGTTTGAATGTGATGTAAATGATCATTTAAACGATGATTTAGACAATGAGTTTGCCTTCCAGTATCTTTTGATGCCTACAAGAAAGCTGGAGAGGGATTCTTTAGAAGGGCATGGAGTGACAGGACAAGAGGGAACAGCTTTAAGTTGACAGAGGGGGGTGAATAAGATGAGATCTTGGGAAGAAGTTCTTCCCTGTGAGGGTGGTGGGACACTGGCACAGGGTGCCCTTTAAAGTATCCATCCAGCACCAGGTCTGTTCCGGTTCAAGGCACGCAGAGAGGCAGCGCTGCCCGGATTTACCACTGATTTAATAGAGATTTGCTGGGAAGGAAGGAAATTTTATTTGATAAGGGTCAGGAGTGAGAAAACACTCCCTGCTCTTGGCAAGATGGGAATAAAAACCCCCAATAAACTTCCAATAAACCATGTTCAGGTGTTTGAGGCCACAGAACCCCACAGAACCCATCACCGGAGGCACCCGGAGATGACAACTGCCCCAGGGAACACAAGGTATTGAGGAAGGAGTGATTCATAGAACTCATTAAGAACTTGTCAACAAAGTTTTACGTCGACAAGTAGGTATTCTTTATTATGGCACTGGAGAAGAAGGGGGATGGCTCCTCCTAGCGTGTTGTGCCTGAGCATCAACCAAACTGTGATTATTTTGTCGTTAGTCATCCATATTCATTATATTGTATACATATTCTTGAAGTTGTTTATAGATAACATCACATTCCTAGAACATTCGTCCCTCATGTGCACTTAATTATGGTAGTGGTCTTTGGGACCTTTGGTGGTCTTTTCTTCATCATCTTCCTCTTCATCACCTTATCTTTTCCTTGAGTTTTTTTTCTGATAGTCTTTGAGGTCTGCGCAGTAGATAAGTGCTTACGCCAGTTTAATTAGTTTGGTAACACTGATGACATAAGTGAGTGATTTCTCCCTGTCCTTCTACTTATCAGTTAACTTAGCTACAGCACAACCTGAACGTCTGCTAGTTTCAGAAACTCTTTATCTTATCAGTCCTTATTTTCCTTACCGTAAATTTTATATGAAGGTCATAAGGTTCTAAAACTATGTCAGCCACAACGATTTATCTTACGCAAGGATCCTTATTATGTTCTTTTGGTTGGGCTTTTTTAGGTTTGGAAAGTTTTATTGTTATGTACAAAGCCACCAAGCTTAAAGTTACTTAAAACTGAATTTTCTTGTTTGCAAAGGATTATATTTCATTTTGTACTTCCTTGTCTCAAGGAGGCAACAGCAGCTCCTCTGGTGGTTCCTGTCTTGGTGTCTTGGTGCCGATGACACCTGTGGGCACACAAGCATGGAACGAGGTGAGTGGTGATTGTGTTCTTCGGGTACTTTAGGAGTTCCCATGAACACCTCAAGTGACTTCACCAGAGTCACTGCTTTGGACTCGGTGTGTGAGTTCCGCTGGCTGAGCCGGCAGCCGAGCGCTCCGGCTGCCTTAAATCCTGGGATCTCCCTTCATTTCTTGTGGGGAGAACAAGGGCCTGTGGGGACAGGACAAGGGGGAATGGCTTTAAGCTGACAGAGAGGGGAGATGAGATGAGATCTCAGGCAGAAGTTCTTCCCTGTGAGGGTGGTGGGACACTGGCACAAGGTGCCCAGAGAACCTGTGGCTGCCCCATCCCTGGCAGTGTTCAAGGCCAGGTTGGACACAGGGGCTTGGAGCAACCTGCTCTAGTGGAATGTGTCCCTGCCCATGGCAGGGGGTTGGAACTGGATGAGCTTTAAGATCCCTTCTAAACCAAACCAGTCTGGGATTCTAGGAAAGGGAAGGGAAGGGGAAAGGAGAGCAGGAAGGGGAGGAGAGGAGAGGGAAAAGGAGAAAGTGGGAAAGGAAAGCCTCATCTCTAGGGTCCAAAGCCTGATTTACAGTGTCCAAAGCCTCCTTTTGACTTTCCAAGGATGTGACACCCTGTTCATTGCCCAGGTTGAGCTGTGACCCCTCGAATGCTCCACCTCCGGACAAAAGAAACTGAGGAAGAGCAGCCCGTGAGGGACCTCCCCGAGCTGGCTGGGCAGAGACTGGTCCCCCCGCGGCGAGTCCCGGAGCACCCCTGGGTGCCCAGTGGCCATGGGCACGATGCTGCCGCCATCACAAAGCCGTGGCAGTCGCTGACGGGGCCCCCCCGGTGAGCGTGGGCTATTTAAGGAGCGAGAGCCCTGCAGGAACCAGTGCAGAGGAGACCCCTCCCTGGGGAGGCTGCATCTCCCCTGGCTGCCCTGCGCATCCAGGTACGTGTTCTTTGACTTTTCAATCCTAGTTTAGTGTTCGCTTGAAACACGTTGTGGGTGCGTGCTCTAAAGGGAGGAGAAGCTGTCAGGAGATGTGCTGGTGCCATCCCAGCTGGAGGAGCAGGGGAGAGGTGAGGAGGAGGCCCTGGGCTTGTTGATGTGCTTGGAGCTCAGCTCTGGCTGCAGAGGTGCTGGGGGCGAAGCAGGAGCCTTGTGTGTGCAGGAGCTGCTGGTGTGAGAGGTGCTGAGAAGGTGTGAGGGCAGGAGCAGCCCCTGGGCAGTGCAGCTGCTGGTGCTGTCACTGGGAGCTCAGCACAAGGGCACCTGCCTGGCTCCGGCAATGCGCGCGGAAGCCCACCGGGCATTGCGGAAGGCAGGAGGGGTCCCGGTGGGCTCTGGTAAAGGCCAGGCCAGCGCCGGGCATTGCGGAAGGCTCCAGTGCTCTGCTGGGCTCTGGCAATGCATTCTGGAAGGTGACAAAGGCCCTGGCAGGCGCAGGCACAGCCCAGAAGCCCACCGGGCATTGCGGAAGGTGGGAAGGAGCTGGTGGGCTCTGGCCACCCCTGCGCAATCCTGACTGCGGCAATGCCCGCGGGAGCCCCTGTGCTCCCACAGCAACAGTGCCAGGACAGGAGCTGTTGCTGGGCCTCCCCTGCCCTTGGCAAGCACTGCCCCAGCCCCAGCAACACTCGGGAGCTGCGCTTCCTCAGCCAAATAATGCTGCTCCCAGCTCCGTGCCCATCCAAAGAGCCGAGCTCCAAGAGTGCAAACGTCCAGCCCCTGCTGCCACAGCAAAGGGGCCAGGACAGGGTCAGTGTTTAAAGCCAGCCGGGAACTCAGCACCAGCAGCCGCTCGCTCAGCACCCGGGTGGGATGGGGAGGAGAATGGGAACAATGTAAAGCCCGTGGGTGGAGATGAGAACAGTTCAGGAACTGAAATCAAGTACAATGTAATATTAGTATTCTTGTGATTAATAATACTGGAAACAACAAGGGGAGAGATATGGAACCAAAAGGGGAAAGAAAACACCAATAGCCAGCAGTGATGCCCAATACAATTGCTCAGCACTCGCTGAGCGACACCCAGCCCAACCCGAGCAGCGACCCGTCCCTTCTGGGTGACTCCCCCCAGTTTCTATGGCCTGAGGTGTCATGGGCCCACCGGGCTGAAAAGCATTTATATTAGAGTGTATGAATTATAATAGTAATACTGATATGTAATAATGACTATTATTATAATATATAATAATTTTAATTACATTACATTATAACTTATTATACAAATAAGTGAGGGTTAGAGTTAGGGTCAGGAACAGGGATTTCAGTCAGGGATAGGGTTTAGGGTTCACGGTTAGGGTTTGATTTAGGCCACGGCATCACAACAGGGAGGGAACTAGGACATGAGGAGTTTGGGGGATACCAGTGGTGTTTTGGGGGCTCTGGGGATGTTTTAGGGTGTCCGTTGGGTGTTGTAGGAGTAGTTTGGGGTTTTTTTGAGCTGTTTGAAGGTATTCTTGGGGGTGGTTTAGAGTGGTTTGCTGTTTTGCGGGAGTTTTTGGGGTATTTTGGGGCATTTCAGGGTATTTGTGGATGTTTTGAGGGGGCCTTGGGGGTGTTTTGGTGCATTTTGGGGAGGTGCTTGGGGTGTTTGGGATGTTTGGGGGTTTCAGGGTGTTTGGGGCTATTCAAGGGGTATTTTGGGGGTGCTTTGTGGTGTTTCAGGTGTGTTTTAAAAGTGTTTAGAGGCTTTGGGTGGTTTTGGGTGTGTTTGGGGGAGTCTTGAGATGTTACAGGGTCTTCTTGGGTGTTTGGGGGTGTTTTGGGGGCACTTTGGGGTGGTTTTGGGTGTTTGGGGATGGTCGGGGGGGTTCTGGTGCATAGGTTTGTGTGTTTCAGGCTGTTTCAGGGTGTTTTGGGGTCATGGAGCAGCTGCCCCTCATGGAATTCCAGAGTCACAGGATGGTTTGGTTTGGGGGGACCATAAAGCTCATCCAGTTCCAACCCCTGCCACGGGCAGGGACACCTTCCACTAGAGCAGGTTGCTCCAAGCCCCTGTGTCCAACCTGGCCTTGAACACTGCCAGGGATGGGGCAGCCACAGCTTCTCTGGGCACCCTGTGCCAGCGCCTCAGCACCCTCACAGGGAAGAATTACTTCGTAAAGTCTGATTTAAATCTTGCCTCTTTCAGCCTAAAGCCATTCCCCCTTGTCCCGTCACTGCACAGCCTTGTAAAAAGCCCATCTCCAGATTTCTTGAAGGTCCTGTTTAGGTATGGGCTTAATAAGATCCCCCTGGAGCCTTTTCTTCTCCAGCTGAACATCCCTGGCTCTCTCAACCTGTCTTCATCGGAGACGAGCTCCAGCCCTTGGAGCATCTTTGTGGCCCTTCATAATCCATCACTGTAGGATCATAAGAGAAGAGAGGTTGGAAGGGACCCCAGGAGGTCTCAAGTCCAACCCATCAGAAACAGGGTCAGAGCAAGTGGTTCAAGGCTTGATTCAGTCCGACTTGAAAAACCCCAAGGCCAGAGACTGCACAGCCTCCCTGGGGGACCTGATGCAGCACTTGCCTGAGCCTATGGGAACAAGGTTTCCTTCTGTCCTGGCTGAACCTCTCCTCTGTCACTATCCCCCATTGCCTTTTGTCCTCCCACCAGGCACCATGGTGAGGAGCCTGGCTCTGGATTCTCCATGTCCTCCTTGCCGGTACAGGCAGCCAGTCCCCGACAGCCTTCCCTTCCCAAGATCTCAGGTCCCATCAGCCTTCCCTTCTCTGGGCTGGACAAGCCCAGCTCCCCCAGCCTCTCCCCACAGGCAACGTGCTCCGGTCCCTGCCTGTCCTGAGGGCCCGTTGCTAAACCCACTCCTGCTTGCCAATAGCGTTCCTGAATTGGGGATCTGAAACCTGGATGGAGTGTTCCAGAGCATCCCTTCCCTTCTTCTCCTGCTGTGCTCCTGGTCATACAGCCTGGGATGCTGCTGTCCTGCCTTGCTGCCAGGGCACACGCTGCCTCCTGTGCAGCTCCTGCCCACCCAGACCTTTGCCATGGGCTGCTCCCAGCCAGGCAGCCCCAGCCTGTGCCAGTGCAGGTGAGTCCCCTGCAGGGACACCTGTGTCCCCTGCTCTCCTCCCCAGCACACCCTGAGAGAGAGCTCTGCAGCCCCCCCATGCCATCCCATCTCCCCACACCAGCACAACAGCCCGGCCCTTGGGCTCCTCAAGAGCTCTTCCTGCTCCAGGCACAGAGCAGCCATCACAGAGCAGCCATCTGGAGCATCCAGAAAGCTGATTTCATTCCCCTTCATTTCTGCCATGTGAGGACATATCACAGAGAAGAACTTGCTGCAGGATCATTTATTTTGTTTAAATGAATGAGAGAGCCCCAATGACAGAAAGTGCGTGGGTCACAGAAGGTGTGTGGATACTTAAGTAAGAGAGGATGAAAACTGAGATTCCTATGAAGACAAGAATATAACAAGCTGAAACAGGAAAAGAAATATAAGGCAAGAAAGACAGATGTGGCCTGTCATGACCTACACTGGGAGCCCTTTGCAGAGGAAAGCAGGCAGTGTATGGCTGCTGAAACACATCCAGTCACCAGCTTCCTCACAGCATCCTGGAGCTCCTGGTTCCTCAGGCTGTAGATGAGGGGGTTCACTGCTGGAGGCACCACCGAGTACAGCACTGCCATGGCCAGATCAAGAGATACAGAAGAGATGGAGGGGGGCTTCAGGTAGGCAAAGATTCCAGTGCTGACAAACAGGGAGACCACGGCCAGGTGAGGGAGGCACGTGGAAAAGGCTTTGTGGCGTCCCTGCTCAGAGGGGATCCTCAGCACGGCCCTGAAGATCTGCACATAGGACCCCACCATGAAAACAAAACAGCCAAGTCCCAAAAAGGAACTAACCACAATAATTCCAACTTCTCTGAGGCAGGGGCGTGAGCAGGAGAGCTTGAGGAGCTGGGGAAGTTCACAGAAGAACTGCTCCACAGCATTGCCTCGGCAGAAGGGTAGTGAAAATGTGTTGGCTGTGTGCAGCAGAGCATGGAGAAACTCACTGGCCCAGGCAGCTGCTGCCATGTGGACACAAGCTCTGCTGCCCAGGAGGGTCCCGTAGTGCAGGGGCTTGCAGATGGCCACGTAGCGGTCGTAGGACATGACAGTGAGGAGAGAATACTCTGCTGAAATGAAAAAGATGAAGAAAAAGACCTGTGTGACACATCCTGCAAAGGAGATGGCCCTGGTGTTCCAGAGGGAATTGGCCATGGATTTGGGGACAGTGGTGGAGATGGCGCCCAGGTCCAGGAGGGAGAGGTTGAGCAGGAAGAAGTACATGGGGGTGTGGAGGTGCTGGTCGCAGGCTGTGCTGGTGATGATGAGGCCGTTGCCCAGGAGCGCAGCCAGGGAGATGCCCAGGAAGAGCCAGAAGTGCCAGAGCTGCAGCTCCCGCGTGTCTGCGAATGGCAGGAGGAGGAAGTGGGTGATGGAGCTGCCGTTGGACATCTGCTGCCTCTGGCCATGGGGCCTGTTCAAACAAGGAAAGGACAGGGAACAATTATGACAGGTTCTTCTGAGCAAATCCACTGCATTTCTCATAGAAATCCCCTCACCTGAAATGCATTTCCTTTCTCTGGTTTGTGCTGGCTGAGTGTGCTGTGAGGAGCAGGACCTCTGCCCATGTGCTGCCAGGGAGTCAGCTTTGCTCTCAAGCAGTGGCTCTGATGTTCACAAGGGGTGTCAGATGAAATCCAAATTGATTGTAAAGTTCAGTACTTGCACTCATGACTCGGGTGAGTCTGGGCTGCACAAGAGAGGCTCAGCATGGCCTTAGAATCATTTTGACTGTGTTCTTTATGGACTAGCATAACACTGCTGAGGCTTCTTTCTAGGGGTAAAATCCTTCTTTATGTGACTGAAAACCTGAAGTGTATTGACACAAGCAAAAGGTCTCAGCTCTTTGTAGCTTAGTGCAGAGCCAGGAGAGCTGCAGTGTCCATCAGTCCTTTCCCATTTGCCCTGCGCTTACACTTGCACTGCCTGTAGGATGCCTTCACACAAAATTGATCTTAAGAGCCCCCACAAACATCTGTCCTGTGCTGAGAGCAGGGGAGCATGGTTTCAAAGGGCAGACACGGAGCTCTCATGGTTAAAATTTAAACAGGGAAGTTTAAGTTGGATACAAGGAAGAAGTTCTTTACTGTGCAGGTGGTGAGGCACTGGAATGGGTTGCCCGGGGAAGTTGTGAATGCTCCATCCCCGGCAGTGTTCAAGGCCAGGTTGGATGGAGTCTTGGGTGACATGGTCTAGTGTGGTGTCCCTGTCCATGGCAGGGGGGTTGGAACTAGATGATCTTAAGGTCCTTTCCAACCCTAACTAGTCTGTGGTTCTATGTGGAGAAGCAAAGGACTGTGCCCAGCAGAGCATGGCCAGCAGCCACCTCCAGTGCCAGACACCAAGAGAGCTGCCTGAACGCACCCTCCCCAGGCCTGGGCTGCACTTTCCCCCCACTCCCTGCCCATGGCTCTGCTGCCTGGAGCTGTCCCTGCCAGGAGCTGCTGCTCTGTGCCCAGCTCTGCTCCCTCTCAGTGCTGCCAGAGCCCATCCCATGGGCTGTGTGCTCAGCTCTGCCCTGCACACCCCTCCCGGCAGCAGGGCTCTGCCCAGGGGCATCTCTGCCTGTGCAGGGGCTCAGGAGCAGCTCAGACAAGTCCTCACAAGACTCTCAGTGTCTTCTCCAAAGCAGAGAAATAAATTCCCAGCTCCCAACCTGCCAACCAAGAGTGAAAAACATCAAAGCCCAGAATCCTTCCCTATGCTGCCCTTCAGAAGGACCCTCTGCAAATGTGCTCAGAGCTACTGGAGACTGAAGCAGCATCTCCCACCCAGCACTTCCCTTCCCTGCCAGGGCTTGTTCCTTCCCCCCCAGTTTCTCCCCCAGCGCCGTGGGGAGCTCCCGGGCAGGCTGAGTGCTGACCCTGGCAGGCGGCAGAGTCCCTGCCCCGGCACACAGCCCCTGGGGTGCAGGGACCCTGCTCGCAAGGACAGCGCTGGGCACCCCTGGCTGCACACCCACATTCACACCCTGCAGCCAGCCCCGCGACAAGGGACCTGTCTTGTCCTGTCCCTCGCATGGTGCAGAGGGAAGCCCTGCTCTGGAGCACATCCTCCTCCTTATCTACACACAGAAACTAAGAGAGTCCTCCTGACAGATCCCATGGACTGTCCGAGGCAGCAGCTTGAGGAGACACCTCCAGGAACTGCAGCTGCATTGCCCTGCACCCAGAGCCTTACCACGCACAGGGCTGGGAAGGTTTCTCCTGCAGGGAGCTCTCAGCATCCTCCCCTGCCAAGTGCCTTTAAGCTCTCTGAGGCTCGCAGGTCTGCCCTCGGTGCCTGCAGGCAGTGCCCCAGCCCTGCTCCTGGCCAGAGCTGTCTCTCTGCAGCGCTGCCCGCTTGCCAGCATCTCTCTGCGTCCCAGGAGCCCGGCCCAGCTCAGCAGCAGAGGCCCAGCCCAAGGTGGCACTGCCTCTGCCCCTCTGGGCTCCCTCCAGGGCTCCCTGGGCCCTAGGGGAGCCTGCTGTGAAACAGCCTGAAGCAAGCACTGATGTTCCCTCCCTCACCTGGAAGAGACACTTCTTTCTGCAGTGTCATTTCTCTGCTGAGAGACAGAGTTTGGTCTGAACATCAGCTTTTCTTAGAACTGTAGAATCATTTAGGTTGGAAAAGACCCTTAAGATCGACTCCAACCATTAACCAAACACTGTCAAGTCCACCACTGAGCCATGTCCACAAGTGCCACATCTCCATGTCTTTTAAATGCCTCCAGGGATGGTGACACAACCACTTCTGTGGGCAGCCTGTTTCTTGTCCCATCATTAGGCAGGACAGGCAGACCAGGACAGGCAGGGATCTCCTTTACCCCTGCTGAAGGAAGGGATTCAGCCTGGTTAGTTGAGGCATCTCTTCCCGGGATTGTCGCCTTGGGACTGAAAGGGGACTCAGCTCCCTCCCAGGCTCACCACAAACCCCCAGGAAGTGGGATTCCTCCTGCCTCTGGTCAGGTCTTCATTAAAAAGGCACCTACATGTGAGCTCCTTGTCTCAGCTCTCATGGTCATTAACAATGATGGGGGCCAGGAGTGAGGTGTCCAGATGCAAATCTCTGGTGACATTTGCAGTGAAATTGGTGGTCAAAGTTACATACGTATTATAGATGCCAAAGATACGTGCAGGCTGATATAGAGACAAGACAATGTCTCTGGGAGTATTCTTGTAGCACTCAGAGGCATCAGCCATCAGTTGCTATCAGCGAGGCAAGGTCTGTCCTTTCTGCCACCCATTCGCTGCAGGCATTGAGTGAACAGAAAGTGCATCACTGCAGGGTGTTTACTCACCCCTTTGATGATTCAAGCCAGGAACAGCCCAAACATTTTAACTGTGTGCCTGGGTCCATCTGGCCTTCAGAGGCAGCATCCTCCAAGCACAGCGATGGGTCATAGCAAAACTCAGTCAAATTCAAGGACTCAGGAATTCAAGGACACCAAGATGAGCTGCTGCTACTTCAGCAACTGTTAAAGAGGAAACAGGATAACACAGCTTACTACTAAAACTACATAGTTTAGTAGATACTACATATAGATACTACATATAGATACTACAGATAACTACTAAATAAAGCAAGAGTACATGCAGGTAGATTTCAGATAGCCTATTTCCTCTTTGCCTCAGTTCCCACCAGCAAGTTCTCCCAGGCCTTTGTGCTTTAAAGAGGACTCTGTGTGGGAAAGGGGAACAACCAGCATTGGATAGGGATCAAGCCAGGGGTTACTTTGCAAACTACACCCTTACCAGTCCATGGGACCAAAGGGGGAGCGTCCAAGGTGCTGAGAGATCCTGGACAACAAGGAAAAGCTGGTCAGGATGTGACCATCATAGAATCATCGAATAGTTAGGGTTGGAAAGGACCTTAAGATTACCTAGTTCCAACCCCCCTGCCATGGGCAGGGACACCTCACACTAAACCATGTCACCCAAGACTCCATCCAACCTGGCCTTGAACACTGCCAGGGATGGAGCATTCACAGCTTCCTTGGGCAACCCATTCCAGCGCCTCACCACCCTCACAGTCAAGAAATTCTTCCTTATATCTAACCTAAACTTCCTCTGTTTAAGTTTGAAGCCGTTACCTCTTGTCCTACCACTACAGTCCCTAATGAAGAATCCCTCTCCAGCATCCTTGTAGGCCCCCTTCAGATACTGGAAGGCTGCTAAAAGGTCTCCAGTCACTGCCAGCCTTGGCTGTCATGAGCATGCAATAGTGGGGTCTCAGATGCCAAAGGGCATGAGGAAGGCCAGCAGCAGAGAACAGACTCTGGACTCCAGAGGAGAAGACTTGGACTTGCTTGGGGACTGATCCAGGTGGTTCCATGGGAAGCGGCTCTTAGAGTGAAGGAGCATGAGCAAGTCTGACCGGCCTCACAGGACAGCCTCCTCCCAGCACAGGAATGGTCTTTCCGAGTACCCATGGAAAGAAGCATTCCTCTCAGGAGAGAGCTGTTGCCATTACGTTATAACAGCCAGCAAAGAGAGAAGAGGCACTGGTCTAACAACTTCATGCCAGAGGTTACCCACAGTGCAGTTAGAGCTACCTTGTCAAGTAAGAGTGAATGACAGCAATAACATTCTTTAATTAATTGAGTTTCTCAGCACCAAGAAGTGCCGTGGAACAATAGGCCACCCGGGGCGAGCCCAGATCAGCCCAAAGCTTTGTCTTTCAAGAAATGAACCCCAAAGGAATGGCAGCAAATGAACTCCCGGAGCCTTGCAAAAGCACTTAGACCTGCAAAAGAGCATAGAGGTGCCCCAGGCGAGTCCTGCCATCACACATCTTAATGTTTTTCCTCAACTGGCCTTTCTAGAATCGATCAATGGTGAATGGAGAAACATGGTCACCCCCTGAGGAAAGCCTTGAGAG
The DNA here is from genome assembly GCF_004027225.2 of Strigops habroptila. Lineage (NCBI taxonomy): Eukaryota > Metazoa > Chordata > Aves > Psittaciformes > Psittacidae > Strigops > Strigops habroptila. The sequence goes on from NW_022651077.1 coordinate 44,248, forward strand.
CTTCTTAACTCTTCAGTTAGTTACTAGTTACTAGTTACACTGATAACTAGTTAGTTATCAGTGTGTAGGGAGATGAGAGAGGGTGGAGGGAAGTCAGCAAGAAGCAAGGGGATGGTTCAGGGCTTTAATAAATCCTTACAAGCAGGACTGAGCCCAGCAATGGAGAGCGGTTGATGTCTGTAGGTGGAGGAGGAGTAGGTGTCCCTTGGAGTGTGGCTGCAGACCCTGGACAAACCAGAGGTTATCTGAGAAGTTTCCCTCATGCGAACATGCCTCAGCGTGGCACATGGGGAATGCCCACTGCTGGGGGTGCCTGAGCACTGCTCATCATGCCCCATGAGCCCACCTCCCTGTCTGCCTCTCCTGCACCACCCAAACTTGCCTGGAATGCAGGAACCATCCCTGAGCCTGGGGAATGCAGGAACCTCCTGGAGTGAGGTGTCGCTGCTGCAGGGGAAGTGCAAATATTCTATGAGAAACTTGTGAGTGTGGGCAGAGAGCGGGGTGTGCGCAGCAGAGAGGGTGCTATGGGCAGGAGGCTGTCCCAAACGAGGTGCCCTGTCCCCAGAGCATGGGGTACCTTGCACCCAAGGACACCACCTTTCCTTTTGGCTCTTGCCAAGAAGTTCTCAATCCAGACCATTCCCTTTTCCCACTGCTCTCCCATGGTGCTTAGTTCTCTGTACTGATGGCATCAACCATTGCTCTCGAAGCTCCATTAGGTGGCCTTACTGAGGGATATTCACTCCACTTGCTGAATTGACAATATAGGAGCAGCCTACAACTACTTGAAGGGTGGCTTCAGGGATGATGGAAGTTTTCTTGGTAGTGGGAAGAGAGGGAAACCTCTACATAGTGCAGCTTGGAAGGTTCAGACTAGATGTGAGGAAAGAGAAATGTCACTCCAAAGGTGGACTTGTGGTATAAGAGGTCGCCCAGAGGGAGTCTGGACCAGCCCACGGCTTTGTGTTTCATTGAACAGACAGCAATGTGTGAAGAGATGTGACTGAAGGTACAGAAATGCCAGGGTGAGAGCTAGGTGGGAAAGCAAGATGGGTGTCAACAGCCTGAAGGGAAAGAGGTGCAGGCATGGGCCAGTGCAGGACAGCCTGCAGCAGAGATGCCTGAGGATGCTGGCAAGGCTGAAAGGCCCAAAAGAACAAAAGGTCTCTGTCCCCTGGGCTATGGCAGTTGCCTCTTTCAGCAAGGCCTATGAGGAGAACTTTCATTCTCAGGATTTCAGGCTCTACTTCTCCAAGGGCTGTGCTCAGGGCTTGGCCTTTCTGCTTCATCCAACAAACCAAGGGTGTTCTCACCATCAGACACCTGCATTTTGCCTTTGTCTCCCTGTAATCACAGCCTCCAGTTACTTGTTTTAACGAGTCCCTGGGGAGGCTTTGTCAGTAACAGCCCTCAGTGGGGCCCATTAATGCTGAAGGGACTTGGGGCTTTGTTTCTGACTTGGACTTCTTGAGAGGTTTCTTCAGTCTCCTCTCAGTACCTGAGGTTCATGGACTCAGCCCAAATACACCATGGGGCTTATTAAAACCCTGACAAAAACCCTGTTGTTTTTCTCAAGTCTTCCAGATTGTCTTCCAGGGAATTGGGGAGGTTTCCGAGTGCAGGAAGATTACAAAGAGCTTCTGAAGAAAGTTATTTGAAAGTGTTTATTTTATTACTTTTCAGTTTAGAAATTTCTATTCCATTGCCATTGATCCCGAGTGTCTCTTCCAGAGGCGTGGACAGGCAGGAAAAGCAGCCCTTAAGGTCCAGCGCTGCACTGAGCACCTCGCTCCTCACCTCCCCACCCAACATTGCTCTCATCGTCCACCTGGGACTTGCGTCACTTCTCCTCACATCCCACTTCTCCACTGAAGCTGGCGGCTGGATGGTGCAGCTCCTGTGCACCAACTCCCAGCCTGGCTGCCTTAGAGACCTGCCTGCCCACGGGCACAGCAGGATTGTTCCTCTGGGCAAGCAAAGCAAAGCAAAGGAAAGCAGGACAAAGTGTCCTACACAGTAAAATACACTCGGGCACCACGTGCCTGGTGCAAGCAGCGCCTCACGGGGTCACGTTCCTACACAGGGATAATCTCATGAGAAATGTTTTAGAGACACAGGTAGATACAAAGAGCTATCTGTGAACATGATTGAAGAGTTGTCCAAGGAGACAATTAGACCGTAGAATGATTTGTAAGCCTTTACTGCCTGAAGCTCAAAGCAGCATCTTAGGGGAGAGGACTCTGAATGAACTAAGAGTGACGGGAGGAGGCAAGTAGAGAATAATGGGAAGTGTCTTTTTCTGGACAGCCTGCTGAAAAGAGGGCTTCAGAGCTGGTCACTGTGTCCTGGACAGGGGAAAATCTATGACAGATAAGAGGAATGAAGCACGTGGTGTAACAGGCAGGACAGTGGCAGTGCAGTTACAGGGGAAGATCAGCATTCCTTTGGGATCCCCTTTGTGAAAGGTCATTGGATTGGCAGAGGTCTCTTGGGAGAGAGCACAAGGACGTGTTGCACTTACCTTTGGAAAAGGCCCCAAGTGCACCCCAGGGGAGCACAGGCTGTACAAGCTGCCTTTGTGAGGCGTGTGCCAGCATCAGAGTCCTCTGGGGTGACATTTCTGGGCACCTAAAAGCCGTACGAAGGGTAACTCC